>NW_021771344.1:8976-21016 GCF_005508785.2 Acyrthosiphon pisum | reverse complement strand
CTCTAACCTGTGTTTTTAAGGTCAAAATCACTGGAAGTCTTCTTCTTTCAAATAAAAAAATACTCATCAAAATCCAACAATTCTATAAAGCTTGAGAGTTATTCCCGTAAAGTAATTTTTTTCAATATAATACACCCTATCAACCACCTCTAAATAGTTATCGGGTAGTAGATTAGTGGAAAATTCTTATAATTGAGGTAGCAACTAAAATATAAAATTTAATTTTGAAATTTTATAGAATTGTGGAAAATTTGAAAAACTGGCACCGGGATCCTTAATATGATAAATGAAAATTTATATTCAATTATATATATATTTTTTGATATTCCTGCTTTATATTACTTCATATATTTCAAACAATTGTTTCAATAAAATATTCCTAAGATATTTTTTAATTTATTAATACATTATAGCATTATACTAATATCTAATTAGTAGGCTTAATGTATATTAAATTTGTAACTTGAAATATTTCATAAATTATTTCTATTTATCTTAGCTTAATGCCCATGGAATATCAGTTTAAATTTTATCATGATATTTTCATTCATTTGAACAATCATTGCACTACTGCCACTACTCGCATTTCAACAGTCGTTATAGTCGTTACTTTGAGTTTTCAGTTTTGTTTAATCATGTTTTCTGTGCCGTTGCCTGCGAGTTGTTAGTTGACAGTGTTGTTGTTACACACGTCCATAAGAAGTACACTTCTTGCACCGTACTCATTGACAGTCTGCAACCGATTATTGTGATTATTTTATAATTTTACCTACGTAATTTTATAATGTGGTCGATAGTAAATTTTATGGAAGACAATTCCGTGGAAGTGGTGCCTAGTAAGGGGGTTACCAAGTATAAATGTGCGTGGCCAAATGATAACACAAGAAAATGCGTTGAAAGCCAAAGTGACCCCAATAAATAAGCTTTTAGTTGGTTTAAAGCACGTGCTATGTTATCAAACATCGGTAAGTTTTCGCATTAGTACTACCTAATATTATTATAAAATATTGTTGTAACGTTGTCAGTGCCGCAACTACACCTTATGGTGCCCTAGTAATAACTAAAATTACATGATGCCATACAACGTATTATTTGCATTATACAATTATTATAGTTATAGTAACCAAATATACAAATTTAAAAAAGTACATTTTAAAACTTGGCTCCTCTGTCAAAATCTTTCAGCTGATGTAACTGTTATAGGCAATGCGAGATAAATTAAGGTTGGACTTAAAATATCATAATGTGATGCACTTACTATAGTAATTTTAAATTATGTACAGGGTGTAACAGGAAGGCCCGACAGAACAACTTTTGTTTTAATCAATATTTTAAAATGTGTTTATATATATAATTTATAGTACCTAACTTATAAAAAAAATATTTTTATTTTCATTAGGTACTAAAATAAAAAATTTTAAATTTGTTTGGAAAAATTGAAAATAGCCAACTTGTAAATCTTAGCTGATTATAAGAACATTGATGGTAAAATATTACGTAGTTAATTTTAAGAATATTTTAAAATATCAATATTTTTTTGAGTAAATTAATCTAGAACGCAGTAACTTTTTTAAAAATATTATTTTTGGGAATTTCCTGACATGAGTATATTTTTCAAATTATTTATTTATCATATAATTTTCACAATTGTTGTCGTACATTTAAGTAGCATAATTTTTTTTTTCGTCAGATCACCTGTATAATGTCAATACTCAATTTATTGTTGAATACTTTAGACTTCAGAAATAATTATTTATTATTATATTAATACTATTTTCATAATTTTTACAAGACATATGTACCTTAAATATTACTATAGTCCATATTTATTCAAATGTTGATATTTTATGTAGGGAATTTATGTTATAATAAAATTAATACCGACATCACAAACACATCAAATGGTGCCCCCAAATATGTCTGGTGCCCTAGGTAAGTACCACCCAAGACCCAACACCCCCGCTTGTTGCACCACTGAATGTTGTATAAAGTGTTTAAATTTGAAATAATATATTGTATTGGTAATACAGTAATAATTATTAGTATAGCAGATAACTATATTATTATAATCAATTATTTAAATTTATGAAAATACAAAATACTCTTTTCAATACTGATTGTCTGATTGTATAAACTATTATAATTATTATTTATTTCAACTATATATTTTGTTTCAAGAATCTTATTCTGAAGCATTCCATAAATGCAAGAAAGCTGTTTTTACTTCCGATTAATCTTCTTCTGAAAATGATGTACAAGTGTCAAAACGAAAATTGAATAGTATTAAAAATACAAATCATGGTAAACCAGGTATAACTTGTACATTATTTATTATCTAGGTATCTATGTAGTCTACTGAGTACTATGTTTATATTGGCTATACAATTATAATTAAAACTTACTCTTTCAGGTGATGA
Source organism: Acyrthosiphon pisum (assembly GCF_005508785.2). NCBI lineage: Eukaryota > Metazoa > Arthropoda > Insecta > Hemiptera > Aphididae > Acyrthosiphon > Acyrthosiphon pisum. The sequence continues at coordinate 18,599 of NW_021771344.1, read as the reverse complement.
TACTGATGATTCAGATAATATGCATTATGAGATGCCGAATTACGAGTCTGGTAAGTAATAAAGAATACATAATAATTAATTTGATTAATACCTGCATTTATTGTAACTTAAATTAACTTATTGATGTTTTAATAGATAATAATGATGAAAGAACAATCATCAGCCAGTCACCAAATAAAAGGTCTAAGAAATGTGAGTTATTTAATGTGTATTATTTAATATATTTAAAAAAATTTCTTTTTATACATTATAGTTTTTAACATTTTTTCTTATTTACTTATTGATTTTGATCATAACTATATTCATTCGATTACATTTTGAAATTATAGTACCTATATAATATTATAGGTAGAATCTTTGCACTATTTAAACTTTTATATTATTATTCTTTAATAATGTTAAATTTATGCATTTTTTGTTTTAAGAATTTTGAATAATATTTAATTATGATTTATGAATTAATGCGTTGAGTAGTTGATATTTAATTTTATGATTTGAACTGGATAGATTATAAAATTTAAAAAATATTTTTTTAGCTGTTAAAACAACTTCTAAAAACCTTTCAGTTGGAAAATCTCCTATAAAAAGGATCATCGTCTCAAAAATGTAAGCATCTAATTTTCTTTATTTATAATTTATAACAATATATTAGTATTACTTATATAAAATTTAATTATTTTGAACAGTTTTATCTCCACATGTACCAGAAACAGTATTGTATCCTAAGCAGGTTGAAAAATCTCCTAAAAGAGCATCATCATCTCAAAAATGTAAGTTATATTTGTAATTTATCAGATATGATAACATTGTTTTGTATAAAATGTAATTTTTTTAAAATAGTTTCTTGGAAATATATTGCAGCTTCAGATACAATGTCATCTCCTAAGCTGCAAAACTATGAAAATATTGCCAAAACACCACTTTAAAAATTATATTTCACAAACCTAGACTTCGACCGACTAAACAATAATACTCAGACACTAAACTACTATCCATTAAAAAAACTATACCATAAAAAAACTTTATTCTACCTCTTTAAAAATAACCTAGCACAAATAGCCACACATAATCATAATACAAGATCTGAAAATCTAATATTTCCCAAAATAAACACATCTAAATATTATAACAGCTATCTCATAATGGGCTTGAGACTTTATGAAAGGCTCCCTCCTATTATAACAAATTGTGATAAATTTAAAAAATTTAAGTTTCTTATAAAGAGATGGTTATTACACAATGAACAAGCTATATGATTGTATTTTATCTATATTGTAAAATTATTTATTTTGTATTATACTATTATACCTCGTTATATACTATACTACTTTGCTCATATAATATTTTTTTTCTTCTTTTGTTTTTCTATAACTACTAGTGGCAATTGTATTTATCATTATATTCTTCATTATTTATTTTCCTATTATATTTGTTCATTTAATTAATTAATTTTTCTTTTATTCTCTTAGAGACTCTCACCCATCAAAACAAGGAACTTATCCTAAGTGTTGGGCGAAGCAATTTAATCACAAATATGTATACATCTTCTGTTTCAAACAATTATTGCTGAATAAATTATTTTATTATTTTATTACCATATTATAATGTCACCTAAAACAACATTGTCCCAAAAATGTAAGTATAATATTTTTTAAATTTTTAATAATTTGGATTAAATGTTATATTTTTATTGTGTTGTCATCAACTATAGATGGCGTTTCTCTAATTAAGAAGACTCCAACTAAAATAAGCTTCAATGATTATTCTCCAAACCTGTTTATGTCATCTCAAAAACGTAAACACTTAAGATTAATATAATTTGCTTAATTTCTATGTTATGTGCTTATTTTCAAACTATATAATAGTTATTACATTATTAGGTTACGATATAATGATACATGTTCAGTGTTCTTCACATAACTGTAAGTGATCAAGTATGGTTTATGAAAAGCCATTAGCCAGCCATCTGAAAAATCATTATACTCATTAAGTGGATGCTAACCAAGCATTTGTTGTCTCCATCTTATACATGTACTACATGGCAAATTGTCGTTCAATAGTGTGCTGTTAGTTTTTATATTTGAGTGAATTTACCTATTATCAAACTTTTAGGTAAAAACATTCTGTGCTTAAGCTTCAGCTTTTATTCGGTATTTTAATTTTAAAGTCAGATATTCCTATTTTACATTCCCATTTCTTGCTTGAGAATTAAAATATTGAAAAAACCGTTTAGCATATAGATAATGTTTTTACATAAAAGTTTGATAATAGGTCCATTCACTCTAATATCAGAATTACCAGCACACTATTGAAACTAGCGTGTTATATGGTACGTGTGTGAGACAGAAACAATGTATGGGTAGTGTCCTCTTAAATACACCAAGAAAATTGTTAGGTATCTGCTCAGAATTGTTTATATATAATATACATAATATTTAACTATATATTTCTTATAATAACATTGTATTACAATATTACATTTTAAAAATACTCAATTTTTTAATCTTTTTACTTAAATAGTAGATAAGCATTTTTAATAAGTTTTGGATATTTAAAAAATATTAAAATGCTGTTTATTTTATTTTGAACCTACAAGATTTTTGACTTTAATAATTTTGAGAGTTCTAACTTCATTTTAATTTTAATTAGATTTTTTTTGTTAACAGATTATTCTCCCAAAAACTCTAAGTACAACTTGTCAAATATGCCTGGTAAGTAAGCTCAACTTATAACTACACTTGAATTAATAATTTAAAATTGTTTATTGTATATTTTTAAAGGACATTTTGTAAAAAAGCAATTATTTAAGCCAAAAGAAAGCAGCAGCACACATTCAACTTGTAGTAAGTTTTTATATGCTTTGATTTTTGTTTCACTATAAAGTATAAAGCCTAGCTTGAGGGGTTCACAGGATATGGGGTACACATATTTTATCCTTCCCCAATTCCTAATGATTTTAAAATAACCATTATATATTTTATTAACTGATGATAATATTAAATAAAATATGCTTGTATCCTTTAAACAATAAATAAAAATAAAATAGTATTTGAATACTGAATAGTATAAATAGTATAATAATGTGTGTATGGTATAATTTATGGTTTTTGTATTTGAACATAATTGCGTGTAAAATTAATAAGACCAAAGACAGGTGATGATATCTTCAAATAAAAATAGAACTTAAGCATAATCCAATAAATTGTGCCCGCCGCATATGAACAAATATTAATAATTGTATTTTACAATTAACCACATGAAACTTTGTATCTGATAGCATCCCCCTCTCCTCCCGATAATTTCAAATATATCGAATAATAATTTTTAGAAATATCTGATGTTTCAATTTAATTAAAGTTCTTTTAATTCAAAATGTTGGGTGGGGCTATGTGCCTCTATCACAAGTCGCCACTGTCATTACTAAATTCAACTATTGTGATTTATGAACTATTTGTAAGATTAATAAATAAATTGTAACAAATTAATAATTAGGAATAATAATTATGCGTGTTCTTACATATCGTCGTTCGCGAGAACAAACCTCCCATGTGCCAAATTTATGATTTTGAGGTTTTGGTATCCCTAGCTGAATTCAGAAAAAAATTGGCTATTAATTATTGATAAAATCTTCTATGTGTTATCTAACCTCTGACACTAAAAAATCAAAGGTTATAACAGGTATTTACTAGGTAATTTAATGATTATTATTTATTTTTAAATACTGATAATAGTTAGATTTTAAAATAATTGAAAGTATATAGTGTACTCTGATTAGTCTGAATAAGTTCTGGTTAATTTAGTATTTATTAATTGTACGGATATATTTTAATTTAATTACCATTTATAAAATAAATGCAACTCATTATATATTTCTAATACAATAATATTAAATCTAATTCAAAGTTAATATTATGATTACAGATGATCAGTTTAAGGATATGGTATCCCATAATTTAATAATTATGAAACACAGTATCAGGAATTTAAATGAAAAATTTGATTTGATGATTGAAAGAAGTTCCAAATTGTCACAAAGCTCAAACCTAATTCATGAAGATGGTGAAGCTGATAATTACACAAATCTCAAATCTATTTTTCCTATTAACGACGTGAATACTTTGAATGATATTGAAGAACAACTAGCAGCAGATAAAACATATCACAAATTAATGGTAATTTGTTTGTATTGTGGTTTTTAAAATATAATTAACAGTATTAAATTGTTTTTTTTATACAATATTAAATATTTATATTTTTTTTTTATTTTGTTACAGACAAATAAACTAGTCAGATTAGGTGGCAAAACTATACAAATTTATGTTAAACGAGTTATGCATCTATTATTCACTGATGAACTGTTAAAATATTATTAATTTAATGGCCGTGCAAACAAAAAAAAAAAATGTTTTGCAATCTTATTATTTCAAAGCTAATTTTTAGTAAGTATGGTCTAAAACTTTTTTATGGGAGTTATAATATAATTATGTTAATCATTATTTTTTATAAATGTTATATTTTCTTAACTATATAATATAAACATCTACTACATGTGTTATATAATATTTCATTTAATTTACCGAATAGTGCAGATCTACAAGACTCAAAGAATTTAATTAATGTAATATATAAAATATTATATAATAATACCTATATCTGTTGTAATAGTTTTATTATATAATTAAATAATTCTTTTGCCTTTTCTCTCTTTGTTGCAATATCCAGGAGTATTATTATTATATAAGTAACAAATTCAAAATTGATATTAATGTATATGAAAACATTTTCTAACTATAGAACATTAAGTGAACTATATAAATGGGTTATTTCACAATTTTTTAACAGTTGTCTTTAACTGCATCATTAGGCTAAAATATAAACAGATAATGGCTGTTGTCAAAATTATAAAATGTTCATGAAGTTATATAGGTATAGTTTATTAAACACTTGTAAATTAATTGTCCCCTCTAAGCTAGTCTTGAATTCAGTTATTGATAAAAATGTATGATATATTTTATATAATTAACACCAACGCTGGGGCTTAACAAATTAATAAATTAAAAGTGGTTCAGTTAAACTATTTTGATTTCATCATTAACTTAACTTTAATTTGATTTGAAATATTAAATTTTTAAATTTTCCAATTTATAGTTTATTTTGATTTTTTGTATTCAGACTATTATACATTTTTTCTTACAGGTTCAATCAAAACTATAAAAAAATTTAATTATGATGGTGCCACCAATGATGCGGAAAAATACATAAAAAAATGCTTTAATCCAGGCTCCATTTAATATAAAAAAATCTACTTCCTACAGTGCTACAGCTATCACATCACCACAACAATAATATTGATGATAATTATATTTTGTTATCATATTAAATTCAATAACAATAAAGCATAACATTTTAAAACTATCAAATATATTGTAGTGTCATTTTTATTTATTATTTTTCATGATATATAATATATATTATTCACACTGTAGGTAAAGTACCTATGTATACCTGGATGTATTCATTACAAAAAAAAAAAAAAAAATCGGTTTTTGAGTTATATTATTATTATAGAAGTAAAATACAAAAAAAAACTAACAATAATCAAAACAATAATTGTGTTAAACGGGTAAAGTTAATATTTTATATAATATATTGTCATGGTTTTGATCTGCAGCTACTATAACATGGTAGCATTATGTGTTATTCCCAATGTTTGTTATATATTTTGGAAAATTTAAATTTACCTTAATTGAGTTTCACATAACGCCAATTTAATATGAATTATAGTTTGAATAAAGGATTAATCAGCATTATTTTATTAATGCTACATCAGTATTTAATGTTAAACACTTCTTGAGTATACAATTTCATTTAATTTTACCTTTATACAACATTCCGTAAAGATTAATTTGGTCCCAATTGCGTCTAAAATCTACCTTTAAATAAGGTACAATATTAAGAAACGTGTCTTTAGTGAACCTTAAAACAGTATTGGTATGCTATATTGCTATGTGGGATGGTGTTTGGCACTTTTGCTCAAAATTTAAACATACTGCAACAAGTAAAATTTGGTGCTTCTAACTCATTACCAAGGACTGTATGAACAGCATATTAAGCTTCATCTAAATATTTTCTACCTACCAACATAATATATTTTGAAAACATAAGAAAATCAAATATAAAAATATTATATAGTTACAATTGTTATTAAACTTCAAAAGTGGTTCTTTATCAACAGTACACTCAAAAAATTCATGGGAAACAATTGCAGGTAACCGAAAGTAGGTATTCCATTAAGTCTGGTAAATGTTTATTCCGATTTTCACTATCATACTTGATCCATTTAATTAGAGATTTATACACCTATTAATAATTAGAACATTATTTAGATTCGGTCAAGCCGTTTCGGAGGTGTTCAATAACAAACACTGTAGCATGAATTTTTATATATAAGATATACATATTATCTACTTGATATGCTGTCGCACAATGTCCGCGATCCAACGTAGTCGGACTAGGGTGGCTGAATTGCACTTACTGCTGCGAGTTACATCCAAAAGGATTTAGGCAATCACAATTTTTCAAAGAGTTGTCATTTTTTAAGGGCAACGAAGTGCACAGTGTGAGCTAGTTATATATATAGCGTAATTTATTTTAATATTTATTATAGAAATTGTTTTGGTGGAAATGTGGTCAATGTCTAGTCTTGTGGAAACAATCATTGGTGGAAAAGAGTAAGGTACACTTTTTGTGGAAACTGGTAATGGTGGGATAAGGAAAGTTCAACTTTTGATGGAAATATGTTACGGGTGCATGTAAACTCTGCCATAAGTACCAATTTTTAGTGTAAACTCCGCAAGGAAAAACTCACGTAAACTCAGTGAAAAAAATTAGGTAAATCAAGTAATAGTAAAAAATTAATACCTATATTTGTTAAAATTATAATTTTTTTTTTTAAAAATACCGTCTTCAACAAATAATAGTTAGTTAGGTATTCTTATAAACCAAAAAATGTATGAAACTTAAAAATAAAAATCATAAAAAATAATTGTAATAATCATAAAATATGAAGATAATATGTAATAATTATGTTATAGGTAAACGTAGGTATGTTATAATATTTTAAACTGTGAACTAAAATTATGTGATACAATTAGTAGATGTCCTAATTTCTACTAAGTTTCTTCATTTTTAACAGGCAATTATTTTGTAACAATCTCAAAATTTTTAAACACACAGGTGTACCAATAGCAAAATCAACTTTATTTTTTCTAATGGTAACTACATACTATATTTTTTAATGGATTCTGGTTAAGATTTTTTTTTCTGAACATTTTTATAGTCAAATTATTAATTTTGATTCGCTAGTTTATTAACTACGGTCCTCCAAAGTTAAGTAAAATATGCATCAATATTAGATTTAATTTACAAGAGCTAGATAATTTTTTCTTATAACTTTTATAACTTTAAATTTAAACCATAAGTTCCCTTATATTGGTAGGTATCGCATGCAAAGTATGAACTTGGCAGTTGAATTTCTTTCAGAATTATTTAATAATCGTGATTTAAAATAAGCTATTTGCAAAATATTTAGATAAATAGTCAAATTCAATATAGGTTTGTACCTGACTTAGGCATACTTTTAATAAGTTAATTACAGATTTCCAATATTATTATAACAAGAATCAAATACCATAAGGTATTACCGTAGCTACCTTATAAAGAATCCAAATTAATACTATTGTAAGAAAAGTATGATAGGAAAAGTACGAAATAAAATGTAAATGTCCAAAACTAAGAAATATGAAGGGTTATGAATTTCAACTCCTAAATTCATACTTTGCATGCGATAGGTACCTACCAATATAGGGAACCTATATGGTTAAAATTTCAAGTTTATCCCACTACGAGAAGAGCACTACAAAACATTGCACTCTTTTCATTACACAATTTTTTTTAACTCGCATACATATCTAAGACATTAATATCAACAATTGGTTATCATTTACCAATTTACTATTATTACTTTAGCCACAAGCCACCTAATGAAGAATTCAAGTTTATGATATCGAATAACAAATTAAAATAATAAACTGATTTTGATGATTGTATGTTAAAATAAAAATAATGAACTATGTTTGCCAATAATTTTGTTTGTTTGTTTTTTTTTTTTTGAGAGTGTCATTAAATTACTGTTTAAACTACAGTGTATAAAAAGGTAGTTATAAGAAAAAAATATTTAGCTCTTGTAAATTAAACCTATACCAATTATTTCAATTAAAAGTACTAATGCTATTTTTACTAAACTTTAGAAGACCATAGTTAATAAACTAGCAAATCAAAATTGATGATATGACTATCAACAATTTCAGAAAAAAAAGCTTTACCGGAATTAAAAAATATAGTGGTTTGGATTTGAAAATATAAAGTTGATTTTGGTATACCTGCGTGTTTTTAAATTGTCATAAAAAAAATGCCTGTTAAAAATAAAGAAATACGTCTTTTTTCGTTTTAACGAAATTCTATGTCATCGATTCATTATCGTTAAAAGACACCGCGTATAATGACATAAGATACACCCTGTATAAGTCTAATATAAATTCATATTATTATAAGTGTGGTGAAAATAAAGTCAAGAGAGAAATAGTAATTCCCGAATCGGAGGTTAATTTTGTAGTAGATTAAAATAACAAAGAATAAAAGTATAGAAGGGGGTACAGTAGGTAGAGTGTATTTTTGTTTTATGCATATATTTTTTTGGGATTCATACGCTTAATATTTGAAAAAAAAATTCCACTATGTGTGTATGTGTGAGTAATTTTCTTCCACTACAAGATATTATTATTTATGATGGGGCATGGAATTACGTTTTGACTTTAGTAATTATAAATGTGGTATCACTCAGGGCTGGGCATTAACGAGTTAAAAATGTAATTTAATTATAACTTTTTAACTTCTCTAGTTACTTTTGGCTTTTCATTAACTTGATTGTTAACTTAATAAATTTATTTTTTAATTAACGTGAAATTAACGAATTCATTTGTCATTATCAGAAAAAAAATAAGTTAAATTATTTTGTTTTTAATTTAATTATATTTCAATATTTCTGTCTATTTTGTTTTCATGTCAAAAAATATTTACCGTGAATTGTTCAAAGTTAAAAATGTATAGCATTATAATATCTAACTTATATGGAAATACTGTATAAAGTATAAACACTATAGTCTATAATTTAGTTTTGAGTTGGAAAAAATGAAGTACGCTAGCGTTGTATAAACAAATTAACTTTTTTTGAACTTAATAAAAAGTTAATAAAAAGTGTGTATTAACTTTTAATTTAACTGAGTTATCCTATAGTTGAATTAACTTTTAACTTTAAACTTTTTGTTATTGGTGCATATTAACTTAACTTAACTGAGTTAAAAAAAATAATTAACTTTCACAGCCTTGGTATCACTTACCTACCTTGATTGTACCAGGGGGTGGACACTTTTGGGTGGCAGGCCGATAACAGAAAATCATTCGCCATTTTATTTGAGGTGGTTTTATCAATTTTAGTTCAAGATAAGAAACATCCCTTCCAAGTGGGTCACAGGGTTAAGAAAATTGCATTTTTGTTGCACCGA
>NW_021771344.1:0-8926 GCF_005508785.2 Acyrthosiphon pisum | reverse complement strand
ATTTGCTATGCAACACCTCCCCAAGTGGGTCACAGGGTTAAGAAATGTTGTATAGTATGTGCAGTGATAACACGTTTTGCGGCACTCGTTGCTGCGCTTATAGTAGTGCTTATCAATACCCAGATGGTCGGGTCTCTTATCAATACCCGGATGGTCGGGTCTCTATACACAGCGTATTCCAAACAACATTACAGTTTACAAATCACTAATCAGTCTAATCGCTACTTAAAATTGATAAAAACTACCCCAATTAAAATGGCGGCTGATTTTTTGTTTGGCCCTATCTTACTGTATAATTTGTTATCAGTGTCCATTCTGATTATTCTATTCTGTGATTGTACTCTGATTGTAGCGACCACGTATTCCTCGATCTGGGTTTCTTCGAAGCTGTCTCGATTGATCGTGATTCGATGCGCTTTATTATTGCAATATTTAATTAACCATGTATGGCTTACTTCCACAGTTATACGTGTGATATTTTATGTGATCTGAAGTTTATATCGTGATGTTATTATATTATTATATTATATATAATTTGATACCGTGATTTTCTGTTTTTGTCCAACACACACGCGACATAGGATTTTAGACTGGTTCTTTGCCAAACATACCAATTAATCTAATGAAGCGATAAGAATGCTAAAAATAGAATTTAATTTGTCGTCAAGTCTATTTGAAATCGACTTTCCCACATTTTTGATTTTATGAATTTAACTTCTCCAAAAATTAAAATACGAACATTTTTAAATACTCTTTTTTAATATGACATTTTTAGGAATTTGGCAGATAATATCAATCATGTGGGAAAGTCGATTTCAAGTAGACTTGACGACAAATTAAAATCTGCTTTTAGAATCGTTTCCATAGATCAATTGCAATGTTTTGCAAAAAACACGTCTAAAATACTATGTCACACATGTGTTAGACAAAAACAGAAAATCAAGGTATCGAATCCCCTTATACTATGATATTACTCAGTGGCGTAGCAATTCGTATGCTATATATATGTACAGCATATACTTCACAAATTGAAAAATAGTTTTTTTTATGTATTAATAATGCTACATTTTTATAAAAATAATTAAAATTTTATTGTACTAATTTAGTACTTCGTATTATAATATTTTGTCGATTTTCTTCCAAGTCCATTCATCACTATTCATTATTAGGATTGATTAATCCGCAGCACCACCGCCACGACGAACTATAATAGTCTTTATATCTAGTGGCTAGTACCTACCATGTTTATTAAGTACGCAGTATGCACGTAGGTGATTGCATACGGGTACAGACATTCAGTGACAGTTAATTATAGTTCTTGTCGATAATATTAATAACAAAACGCTTGAGGTCGTGTATTCCATGACTAAATAAACAGGCATGTCAGCTCGATAACACTGCACATAAAATTGTGATAAAATGTTCCCCAGACTTGGAATAAACGCTAAAATATTATACGCTATAATAATAATCTACATTATACATTTTATATTATTCTTTCCATGTCTGGGGAACATGCGCGACGATAGCGAAAATGAAATTTTAGCTGACATGCCTGTTTATTTAGTCATGGTGTATTCGTCACTCGTGTATGCGGGATCAGTACCTATGCATACGCTATCGTCGACAGTCTATTATAAGTTTTAACCTACGTTAATTTTTAAAAAGTGAATTACTTTTTATTTATTTAATATAATATTTTATTATGCACTAGGTAATGTAATAATATTTATTAATAAATACGTAAAACTTTGTATGTTTAAAGTAAAGTATTATAGCCCATCCACGATTTCATTAACTTACCATTTCGACGCATACGATAAGCTGGAACCCTCGCTACGCCACTGATATTTCTGATGATTTACTTTTTTTTTTTTTTTAATTTATAGATTTTTGTAACAACTGGTCTTTACTTGATATACGCAATACCTCAATGTTTATTTGTAAAAACACGCATGTAATGTTTAATAGTCGTGGATGCAGTTTTAGGATGTTTGTTAAGTATATTATAAATGTTATAATATGCTGAGAATACAGATACTTTAGAGCTCCCTTGCATACGTATTCTTTCGAATAGTATCGAGCGACGGGTTCTGTTAATGTTGTATTATAATTATATTATAAATTCCATACTCAGGATTTTTGTTGAGTATGTGTTTTTTCTTACGATATACTCAGAACGCAAGTACTTCAAAGAATTCACTCGCATACGTATTCTTTCGAACAGTATCGAGCGATAGATTCTATTAATACTGTGTTATAGATATATCATAAATCAGACACACAAGATAACCGAGATTTTGAATTGTGTTCATTCGAGGAAGTAATGTAAATAGTTATTGGGTATATCATAGAACGGTTTTGTATAGGTAGAGCCAGTGGCGTGCCGAACAGTCATTTTTTGAGGCAATTGCCTCAAGGGAAATTTGGGTGGGTGGGTGGGTGGGTGTGTTAGTGTAGATGTGCAACTATTATACCTAAAAAAACTTAATAATATTTATTATTTTGAATAATAAAAAAAAATAGTGAAAAAACTGTTGGTGGGGGGGAGGGGGATCAAATTGTATAGTTTGCCTCAGGTCTGCTTGTCAGTTTGGCACGCCACTGGGTAGAGCATAAATAATAAGAAGAATTGTTTGTTTTACATAATAATAAAATGTGAATTTTAAACCAAGAAGACCACACTCGGTGTATTAAATTAACGCAATATTTAATTTTGATTTAGTGATGAACGATAGAAAGTTTTCGCTTGAAAAATATAGAAATGAAAATTTGTGTTTGTCTTCGATGTTGAATGGCGTAGGTACTCCGTACAGCTCTGATTCTGACCATGCACTGGTAGTCGCAGAGAAGGATTGTAGAGGTACACACTGCCCTCTGCTTGTGGAGATGGACTAGAAGATTTTCCGATTTTACTTTGCCGTTATATAACTGGTCTTGTCCCCTCATCGCAAAGCAGCATCACGTGTGCTGGCCGCCTGGCCTTGAAGTTTAGGTGTTGGCGAGCGTCTTACACGCTCGTATTGAAATTCACGTATTGACGAATTTATTGTATATTGTTGTTGAGGTAAGCACATATTACTTGTGCTTGTTTGTGCTTGTGATTTGCTTAGAAAAATGTTTGTATTTGTAATTTTATGTTCTTGTAACTTGGCGTACTCTTGCGGGTTGTTCTGTGACTCATTGGTTGACAAGGATTCGTTTGAATGGTAGGTACTTGAAGTAAGGCGTGTGTTTTACATGGCGAGGGATGTGATGAATTAGTTATAAGTTATTAGGTTAGTAAGTTAATACTTTTGACTTTTGATATTTGGCCTGTATGCTTATTTTTTCTATTATTATTTGTGCTGTGCATTTAGATAATTATAATGTTTTGATTTTTTTTCCGGTTTAATCGAGAGCCGGAGAAGGAACTGTTGCTCACATTGCTTCTCCTCCGGCCCCCTCGTTTATTGCACATCAAAACAAAATAGTTAGTTGTACAACAACTGCGCCCTGAGACTCGCTCCCACGACCTGACAGCCCTTCCTTAGCGATTGCTAGTATAGTATGCGGCTGAGAGGGAGTGTTACTCGGGGAGCTAACATTCCAGAGAAATAAGTTACTTAAGACGTTGTCTTGAGCTGGTGATATCTGTCTTCGCAGCCCGGCACTTAGCCCGCCGGCCTTGAAGTCTCGTACTGGCCCGTCTTCTCGGTTGGAAGCCCGCCGGTCTCGTGTCTCATGCTTCGCGGCCTGGCGCTGCGTCCCGCCGGTCTGGAGTCTCGTTCAGGTCATCATATCCTTAGTCATCCTCGTTCTAGCGCCTGTCGAGCTCTCTCTTCTTTCTCTTTGAGGCTCATTGTGGACTCGACCATCCTGTAGAACAGGCGTAGTCTTTCGTCGGATTCAGCCAGGAGGGCGGCTCTCTCCTCGGGGTCCGTGGGGAGGACGTCGAAGTCCGGCCCGCACAGTATTTCGGGGAGGTCAGCGGCGATCGGCTGGTGGCCGATCCGGGATTCAAGTTCCACGCGATGCCCGGTCCAGTGTTCACACGCGAATAGTGTGTGCTCTGCTGTGTCAGAGTTACCTGCACAGTGGTTGCACGCGGCGCTGGGGGCCCTGTCCCTCCACGCCAGTTAATACTGAAAGCAGCCGTGGTTCGTCAGCACCTGGGTCATGTGGTACGACGAGGGCACCCCCACAACAGTTCTCTCCATCCACCTCTTGACGTTGGGTATCGCGCGGCGAGTCCATTCGTCTTTCCTGCTGCTTTCCCATCTTGTCTGCCAGAGCGTGAGGGTCGCCTGTCTCTCCTCGCGCTTGATGGCCGCTTTCGATGGGCGGACTGTTCCGGGCTCCAAGGCTGCGGCTAGCCAGTCTCTGATCCTCGTCCTTTCTAGTGCCATTAGATCCACCGGTGGCATGCGCGCCAGCAGCAGGGATGCCTCATCGGAGACGGATCGGTAGGCCCGTATTACCCTCAGGGCGGCTTCCCTCTGGGGCCGAATCAGATTGGCCGTGGTCCTTGCAATTTTGGACACTTGGGTGGCCCATATCGGAGCCGCGTACAACAGCTGGCTCTCGACCACCGAGGAGAGGAGCCTTCGCTTCCACTGGCACGGGCTCCTTACGTTCGGCATTAACCTTGCCAGGGATACTGCCAAGCGGGAGGCCCTCTCAGCTACATAATGTTTTGATATTAGTTTTATTCATAAATTGCACTCTGGTAATCTGCATCCGTATGTGACTATTATTTTGGGTATTATCTTTTGACGTAGTTGTGAGATGCCGCGGTATGATGTAATCGCATTCCTTCTGAGTAGTCTGAATTAATGTTATTTATATTGATTTAAGTTATAGAAATAAATTATTTTATAATTTTAAATTGCGTTTTAATTTTCTACACCGATGTATGATCATTATTGGTCCCAAATCCTTTTATATGTTTATTAATGTAGAAGGTAGAAATATAATATATTAAAAATTGCACGGAAGTTTGATTTTGGACTATGCCCTCATAGTGCACTTGGTATTATACAATAAAAAGATGAGGTGACATAGTTAAAAAGAATATAAATATTTATGAATGAAAATTATAAGTATTATGTTTACTAAAGAATGACAGTAATATTGTTAGGTTAGGGAGCCGGTTGAAACGTCGACAGTCAGTAAGTCTACAAGTTAAAATGTCGACGGATCATTATATCGACAAGTACAAAATGTTGACAGGTCAATATATCGGTAAGTACAACGTCGACAACTATGTTGACAAATTAAATTAAAATAAGTATATAAATTATGTAAATAAAAAAAAAATATTATATGATATAAAAATAAAATGTATGACAATAATATGTCAATATGTCGACAAATAAAATTAAATAATAAAGTAATTAAATAAATAAAATAAAATTATAATGTCATATTATAAACAATTCCTCTTAAAAACTTCATAACTGGAACGTTTCCCTGATTTTGAATTACGTTTTGGATTCTGTCCTCTCGTTGTTCATTTTTCTTTTTTGAATGTGGATGAGGTACTCCATGAAGTAATGACTCAATCATTATTTCTGTATTTTTTTGTTCTTTTTGTAATTCTTTTATTAAGTGGTATACTCCTACGCGTGATTCACCAACAAGATACTCCCAACGTCGATGCCAGGCTTCAATATTATTTTGCCAGACCCGTTAGGTTATATACATATATGATATTATTATAATTGATGTGATAAGTTGTTACATGATTTGTATATGTAATTTTGTAAACATAAGTAATTAAGATAAAATTGAAAAGTTAAGGACTGTGTTTAGATTATTGTAATTTATATAATTTAAAATAATGTTTGAATTATTGTGTTGTATTTAAAAGATTGTATGTGTATTTAAAGGTTTTTAGTAAGTATATAATGAGAATATTTGAAAGATAAGTATAAAAAGTTGTTTTAATAATATATAATTATACTTTATATGTAAGGCCCGTTTATAAGGGCTATTTATTTATGGCCCTTATAAAGTTAGCAGCACAACTATGACAGACACATATGAAATACACCCAACTAACTTGTTGGTAACATGTTGCACATTGTTGGATTACCCACAGACTTTGTTGGACTTTATTTTGGTCGCTAGAGCTTTCGACACTTTTGTGACGGCGATTATAAACTTATATCTACGGTATTAAAAAAAAATTTACCTATAATAAATTCCAAATTAATCATATCATAATATCTATTAGGTACTATTATAACGCGTTATACATCATCAATAAACCGTGATATTATCATAGATATATAATAGTATACTATAGAAGTTTCAAGTACCTACAAATAATATTATACAATCAAAAAAAATAACTAAAATAGTTATTCTAGGATTTTTAATATGTAATTTCGTTAAAATTTGGACTTAAAATGACAATAAAAATAAACTGTGGTTATGTATTTTTTAGATTATTTGATAACAGAATTATCTACTTATGTGGAATCTTGTTTTAAATTTTCAATCCTTAGATATAAAAGTTGACCATTTTATAAATTTATAATTATAAAATAATTATTTAATTTTAAATTTCATAAATTTTGTCAAAATTCGATCTTTAAATGTTATAAAAAAAATTGTTCCTACCTACATATAACAAATAAATTGTGCATGTTACCACATTTCGCTAATAATATTATTATTTTTTGAGTATAATATGAAATAAAAAAAAATAAAAACATATTAAATAGTAAATAAACAAGGTGCAAATAAATAATTGTTGTACATCGAGCATCGCTAAATAAATATAATATAAAATTCATGAAACGTGTATTAATATATTTTTTGTTTTTTTTCTTGTTGTTCGGTAATGGACAAAACGTTTGAACTACTCGCTTAATTTCTTCTCGTTCTTTTTTGACCATCGCTACCCTTGTTACACCGTCGTCGCCAGATATTAGTTGTGTGACTCCCTAGGCGTCACTGCAGCGGTGGTTAATTGTCCTCCTTGATAATTACCATTATAGATACCACAAGAAAAAAAATTCTAGAAATATTCTAATAATTAAATGATTAAGGAAGAAAATAATTTGAAATAGGTTATAATATAAAAAATATGGATGAGATGTGCGGGGTCGTATAATATAATATCTATTTTTGTTCACAGTATTATTTCCCGACATTTCTCGGCGCACCTTTATGCGTCATTATTATAGTTTTGGTATAGGTACCTACGCATATTAATATTGATGTGTTATTCTTGTATTAAATATTTATTGGTTAATTTTGGGCACAACTTAGAGATAAACCAATTTTAACTAGAGAATCTGAAAATGCATTATTAATTATCACCATTTCCAACCGCATACTTATATGAAGCCGGGTTTCTGCTTTAGTTGTCATTAAAAACAAAGTATAGAAATCGTCTTGATGCTACACACGATATGCAATGTGCACATTCAATAAATATATGACCTAACATTGAAGAACATGTGGAAAGTTTTCAGCATCAAGGAAGTCATTAAATATAAATAAATTACATGTTCAATTTTAAACAATTAATAAAATAATTTTTATAATATTGTATACTGATCAGATTTTTATTTGTATTTTTTTGATGTTATTAAATAAAATATGTGTTAGCAATTAAGATTTTAGATTCTGAGCGGAGCTATTTTTTCTTTGGGTCACCAAAAGTTAAATTTAACATGTTAGGGTCACGCTCATAAAAGGTTAGGAACCGCTGTCCTAGATACAAATGAACAATGATTTTAGAGAAATTGAAAAATATTTGAGAATAATGACAACTATAGAATTTAAAAAATATCTTATTCAGAATTTTTCAACTTTTCTACATTTCAAGAATTTTAAAAAAGTTTTAATTCTCTAGAATTATATATTATTTCTCATGAGTCACGAGTCAGGAAACCCGTTGTCATTGATTCTCAGATTAAGAAATGCAATTAGGACGACATAAATAAAAATTATCTGTTAAATTGGTTATAATATTATTGAACTGTATACTGGTGAGACTACTGTATACTGTAATAAATTGATAATTCGATACCCAGATTATTAGGTTGTACAACAGAAGCACTTTATTATGACTGTTGACATTTTATAAATTTAATCTAATATTTAGATGTTCATAACGCCTTCAATTATTAACACATTAATGTAAACGACCCGTAAAAATCATTGAAAATTAATCTGTGCAAAAATCATATTTCAAAAATATAGGTTCTTATTTGAATTTTAAAAGTTGACCCTTGAACCTTCCCATCATAATTAATAAAAAAAATATTTAATATCAAATTAATTTAGATTATATGATTTAAAAATGTTTTCAAATAGGTCATTTTCCCCTAATTTAATTATATCATTCTGAAATCTGCTGTCACATGAAATTTGAAAATCCCTGTAAAATATTCATACTATAAATAAAAGCTGCACATCACTGCGCCATGTCGGTATGCAACTATCGATGTATTTGGTATAGGATGGGCTGGTCTATAAATAATAAGTCTATGACACTTATGTAGCCATCCATTCTACAATACATTTTTCAGGTTATTATATGACTTTTACTACAGTATAATTTAAAATTTCAACCTAGGTGTTCTTATTTATATTCATAAAAATTAAAACGAGATGTTTTACAGCAATGGAACACTTTTACTAATGATATTATTGATTTTTATGACTGAGGGAAACATGTCATGTATTTAAAAGCCGAGACATCTATGTAAAAGAAAGGTATTTATTAAATCATAATAATAGAGGTACCTACTTCATTCCGTTCTAAATTTGTTCTTTGTAATTGGTAAATTGTAGAAACGTAGTGAAAATGTAGATATTTAAAAAGTAAAAAAATTATAAAATACTAAATACTGTCTGAAAATTATTTAATTATAAATACAAATTAGAATGTTAATTTTATTTGAGGCAGTCTAATGAAACAGTTTTA
>NW_021771343.1:4396-7266 GCF_005508785.2 Acyrthosiphon pisum | reverse complement strand
GATCATTATCGGAAATTCAATACTACAATACAATACTACAATCGTGTTTCTGTTAAAAAATGTAATCAAAATAAAAGCTAATTGGTGAATAACTAAAATTTGTAAACAATTATTTTATACAATTTATAATATATATAATATATATATATATATATAAGAATCTAACTTGATTTTGGAGACGAAGGAAACTGGTCTGTTTGTTTATTTATTATTGCTATTATTATTATTATTAATTATTAATTTATTTGTTTGCACTTGCATTTTTCCATTTAAAATATATATTATTCATTGAACAAATAATTTATTGTTACATTTTTTTCTACCTTATCTCTATTCTATAATAAAACTAATAAAATTTACCACTCTAGTAGTTGAATTCAAAATGTAGGATATATAATTTTCAGAAATTAGCAATAACAATAACTACTACTAATATGGAATTATATTATAATATTATTTGTATAGCCAAAAAATAGTCATATGTTTTTTAATTAAATTATAAAAAAATAATTTCTCCCGGAGGAAGGTCGGGCAGCTAGTATGTAATATGTATAGTGTATACATACAATATTGGTTATAATTTTGAATGTGCACTACTTCATTAAAAACCCACGAGCCGCCACTGGTTCAGATACCGGTGAGTGTGTGCGTTACGACGAGAACGTTTTTGTTTTGCGTGCGTAGGTATATGTATTTGTAGGTACTCACCACCCCAGTAAACAAAAATACGAACATTATACGTATGTTATACTTATATACATACACCTGACACGGTACGCAGCGGCAACCAGTACAAAGTACAGGTACCGCGGCGACCGGTCTATGCTTTTGTCAACCGCCACCACGGGCTACAGCGCGACATCGCCAACTCTCCCACCACGCCACAAAGGCACAGGGCGGGACGGGAAGGTAAGTCGCGCAAGGCGAGTACCGGCCGGCGGCAACCAACTATCGAAAACGCACCACCGACACGACCGGACCGCATCTTCGTGTTTTTATATAATATATTGACCACACATCATCCTGTGACAATATCAGTGTACTTGTTTTTTTTTATTACGAAAATAAACGTCCCCCCCGTGGACCGTGTCAACAACACACAGTGTTAAAAATTGAATATATATTGATCCCACCTCCTTAGCGTTACTCACGTATCACTAGTATACTACGACCGGCTCACCGCGGACACGAGACCAACACCGTCGTAGCCACGTTAATTGGGCTCCCCGAAGAGGATTCGTCACCTCAAGCGAACAAAAAGGTAAGAGTTTTCACGCTGACACATACCTCGGTAGATTGCTTATATTAAGTTAAAATTAAGACTTTCAGCCAGGAGTGTGTTTGCCGGTGAGCTAGGATTCCCAGTGAACATTACGTAAGAATTATTCTAGCACGTAACAGGGAATTCCGCGCAGCCGTGCATAACCCGTGATACGGATTGGGAAGTAGTTATATAACAACCACCACCCCTCCGCAACGCGTACCTTTCGTCCCACGACATTACCGTCGATAACAACACAGCGCGCAGGCCAAAACCGGTTACAGCCGCTGCAGCCGTAAACTGCCGCCGCCGAGTACGTTGACCCAGTTCCACTATTCTTGGAACCACGAACTAAGATATACAGGACTGGAAACGATAAGGTTGGAGGGTGTGAGAGGTAAATCCTCCTTAATGTACACAATGAGCGGGGTACGGGGGCTTCGAGTTCTTGTCAACACTGGCGCTATCTAGGTATCCAAAACAAGAAATTAATAAATCGGTATGCTAATCAACATTAACAGGACTACATTAACAGAAGCTTAATTTCCCGCCTTTTTCATGCTTCGTAAAATATATAATTATACATTATTATAATATAATTATATATTATATTATTATATATTATATTATTATACATTTTACACCTACCTAACATAGTATAATTATAATTCATAATAATTGTGTCTGTTTGATCTTGACTTTGGTGACCTGATACTCAACTTTTTTAAGAAAGATTCATGCTGAATATTTTTTATAATTTGGATGTAATTTGTTTATCTTAAAATACACACAATTATGGTGAGGTGTTGTGTAATAAATTGTCTTTCACATATTGAAAAAAATAAAAAATCACAACTTTTTCAAACTAATATCAGCCATAGAGGAAGGTTATGTCAAACATAATTCAGAATCAGACGTTTTCAACAAAACAATTGATTATGTTCTTGAAGAACATGGTGATTTACTGACATTTCCTTGCAGTATTTTCCAATACTACATCACTATGAGGATGAAACAGTTTACTTTGTCACAAAACAAACGATTAAAAAAGAAAAGTTACAAAAAAAAAAAGTTATCAAAACTTATTATTACATAATAGCTTAAGTAAATACTTAATTACGGTTACTTTATAAATTATAGGTAATAGGTTCTACCTATTTTTTATTTCATAAATGTTACCTATATAATAGATACCCATGATATTATGTTATCAACTAAATACAATTATACAATAAATTATTACAAATTATAGTAAGTATCTATATTTTATAATAATATTTTGAAATCATGACACCTACATCCTAAATTCAAAAATATAAAAAAGAACCGCTCAAATATTTAATTATTTTTTTACACTACACCTAATATAATTATGTATTGTTTTTATATATTATGTTTGGGTTGCTACTTGCCAGTTGCCATGATATTTTTTTGACCTTAATGAATCTATCTTTCAAAACTTTTTGGTTTAAATGCATGACTGAGAAAGTGAGAAATATCAAAATAAATAATAAATATTAATACTGAATACGGATTAATACGGATAGCGGCCGCCGGGCCAAGAGTTGAGCGCTAGTGTTGATTAGAACTGAAATTCCCTCCGTCCCCC
>NW_021771343.1:2945-4296 GCF_005508785.2 Acyrthosiphon pisum | reverse complement strand
ATCATTAAAACGTTTATCCCCTTTGGTTGAAAATATTAGTGAGTATATAGGAGGATTTGTTGTAAAAAAAACTTTGAAAAAAATTAACTGTGGTATTTGTCAACAGTCTTTGTATAAAACGTTTACTAATAATCTATTAATTAATTTGAAAGACAGGAATAATGCATTAATAAAACCATCTAGTGATGTAGTAGACATTTGTTTAATAGCTGAAAGGGTTTTTAGAAGTTGTGACAATATTTTCAAAAATAATATTAAAAATAATTTATTCACTAAAATAAAAAGACTTAATTTAGATGATCATTGTTTAAGTCAAAATCTATTTAATGACCATAGAGACCAATTAAAAGCACTTATTATTTATATATATTTGGATGTCAGATTACACCATGCAGCTAAAAAATGTAATCATCACAAAATTAAATTGAGACAAAAAACGAATAATAGTCATTGTTGAAAGTGCAGCTTGACAGACTAACCGTTTTAGTATTAATATAAATGAACACCACGACAATATGATTATGTATAAGTATAATATATAATAACGTACAACTGGACAATTTAACGTGACTGTACACATACACCGTATACGCACTGTACGACGGTGCCTGCGCAAGTGAGTATTAAATACTGCAAAGGCCCTATATATATGATTAGTTGAGGTCATCCCGTATCCGTATACAATATAGAAAGCAATAGTAAAAGTGTTGCACAGCTATATCGTAACTACATAAGTATCTATTAGAAAACGACATTGTACACGCACGTGTGTTTACATGGTTTGAATACTAATATTAATTGTATATTTCAACAGTCATCAACTATTTATTTATTTATTTGTAATACCTATATACCTAATGAACACACCAATACTTTTTTTTATTGAATTACTAGTTGATCCCGTGCACTTCGTTTCCCGTTAAATGTTCCAACTCCATATGACTCAAACTTTGATCAATTCGTTTTTAATATTCGGTGTATGGTGTTCAAAATCTATCTTAACTTTTCTGTTGCCTGGTAATGACGTAGTAAATAATAAAATAATAACTGTTTTACGTGAGTTTTTTTATGTAAGTTGATCATCTCCGGTTTTCCTCTTTTTGAGCATATATATCGTGATATTATATGTTTAATAATAAATTGTTGATTAATATTATTATTATTTTTTTTTACGTCACTACAATCATAATTAAATGCTTTCATTTCTAAATTTTTTTTCATTTTGGACTTTCTTCTTTCTGTACGTTGACTCATTTGTTTCTGATTTGATGATGATTTTTTTGTTTCTTCCATTATATCATCTTCAACTTGATGTGTTTTCTTGAGTTTCTTCTGTCTTTTATTTAGTAAA
>NW_021771343.1:0-1910 GCF_005508785.2 Acyrthosiphon pisum | reverse complement strand
GTCTATGATCACAGGGTACTGTTTTATAATCCAACCAACCACATTTAAAACCAATAAATTCATCTGAATTCCACTCAGTGTTTAAAAGTACCTACAATTATTAATTGTTATATACTCTCAATTATTATTTTATATTTTAGATGTTCCAGATCTGGACACTAATTTCAGCCAGGAAATGGAACAATTTTTAATGGCAAACCTGATGAACAAATTAAATTTTATTGGACATGTTCTCAAGGATGGTATTTAGAACTCTTATATTGCTATAAATTTGGGTGTACTTTTTTATTATTTTTTTCAATACTATTTATTTATAGTTGCAACTAAGAACAAAGCTATTTAAAGAGAACTCAAAATTATAAAATTGGAAGTGGTTAAGAATCAAGAACTTTTAATAACTTTGACAGAAAAGGCAACCACTGCAATAACTGTATCAGACACAACTCCAACTAATAGGATTAATTTAAAAATTTCAATTCAAAGTTTGGACGATTTGAACACTATTGAAACAGATGAAGAAAAATTGGATGCTTTGGTATTTTATAATTCTCTATTATCATTGTATATTGTATAATATATTTTTGTTTTAAAGGCTAAAATTTTACAAAGAAATAGTAAATCATTTGGTACTAGACGGACCACATATTTAGCCATGAAAATTACTATTCATGATCGTTTTGCTGAAACTTTAAACATGAAAGGCCGCTGAGGGGAAAACTTGCATTTGGCAAATACAAAGTTTGCACTACTATCATTGGTAATTTAAATATATATAATATATTATTTAAAATTATGTTTAAATTCTATGTATCTATAAGTAGTGTAATTGTATATATATAAGTGTATTGTTTTATTAGTTAATATTAAATTTTTTATTTATTAGATTGTGTAAAGGAATTGTACCCTCGAAGAAAATAATTTATTGATTAATACATTAATACATTATATAATGTATATTTTTTTTTTTTATAAATATTTTTATTTGTGCTATTAATACAATATGTATTATGTTTAATATAATATACCCATTGTGTCCAATACATGTACAAATACACATTTATCAAAAATATAGGAACATTAAGATTGTATACAAAAGTCAAAAAGTATAAAAATACTTTTTCTATAGTTATAGTACTTATATAGGTATTCAATGGCATTATAATTATTGTGGCCAAAAACCATACCTACAATTTCACAATCATGCATCAACAATATACCTATAATATTCCAATCTTACACGAAAAACATACGTATAAATGTATGATATCCCTTATCTAATCGTATACTATACGAAAAGGATATTTTAATTGAGGAGTATTATTCGTTGAATATTCGTGAAATAGTGGTCTTTTGACCCAACAATAGACGATAAATATCGCTCTAATAAACGTAATCTGTACCTACATTATACGTATATTGGTGTGACGCGGCTACGACGGTGTTGGTCTCGTGTCCGCGGTGAGCCGGTCGTAGTATACTAGTGATACGTGAGTAACGCTAAGGAGGTGGGATCAATATATATTCAATTTTAACACTGTGTGCTGTTGACACGGTCCACGGGGGGACGTTTATTTTCGTAATAAAAAAGAACAAGTACACTGATATTGTCACAGGATGATGTGTGGTCAATATATTATATAAAAACACGAAGATGCGGTCCGGTCGTGTCGGTGGTGCGTTTTCGATAGTTGGTTGCCGCCGGCCGGTACTCGCCTTGCGCGACTTACCTTCCCGTCCCGCCCTGTGCCTTTGTGGCGTGGTGGGAGAGTTGGCGATGTCGCGCTGTAGCCCGTGGTGACGGTTGACAAAAGCATAGACCGGTCGCCGCGGTACCTGTACTTTGTACTGGTTGCCGCTGCGTACCGTGTCATACTCCCCTGCCAAACCGCCACACGGGGTACGCTTGTACC
>NW_021771342.1:6183-10807 GCF_005508785.2 Acyrthosiphon pisum | reverse complement strand
AATATTCTCAGTTATTATCCAAATAATTTGGATAATAACTGAGAATAAATTATTATTGTGCCATAAATTATTTATGACACATGGTCACAATTTTACTAAAGGTCGTGTTCCCAAGCTCCAATTTGTTTTTTAAATATACCAAACTATAGAATATTCCTAATTATAATTGCGTATCTGCTAGTTCTATATCATCGAAAGATGTGTAAGACTTAAGAGTTATCGAATTTAAATAATTGAAACGATTTCTTTCTATTAATTTGTAATGATAAGTTATACTTATAACTGATATAATCATTGCTAATATTCCTATTATAATACTTATTGTATATACATATTTCATTTCTGACCCTGTGGCTTTTTTAAATTTCGCTCTCCTTTTGGAGGTCCCTTTCCTACTGGTGGTCTGTTGACATAAACAACGTTTCTTAATATATATATAAACAAAAAAATTACTACGAAACGAACTATTATTATATTACTATTAGCTTTACGACTTAAATTAAACAGTTACTTTACTATTTATGATAAATATTAGTTTAATTACTTCTTAATTCTAATAACTTATATATAATTCTAATGTTTCCCTAACTTGGAATTTCATTATATTTTTTACGTCATTTTTATGTACGGTAATCTTTCTTCTCCCCCTTTGGATAATTATATTTTCATTGTCTATCACTTCTAAAATTTCAAAAGGTCCTTTCCATAGAGGTATTAATTTATTTATTTGAGTATTATCCCTTAACAATATATAGAATCTTTTACGTGTAATTCCACACTATGTGCGTTACTATCATAATTAACTTTAGATTTGACCTTCTTTTCAATTAACCTTTCCCTAGCAATCTTATGAGACTCCTGCATTCGTTGTTTTAAATCATACAAGTAATCATCATAATTATACCTAGGTTCGGGATTACTTTTCAAATTTACTGGAATATTTAGTTCCTTTCCATATAATAATGTATATGGTTGGTAATTTGTGGATGAATGTTCTGTCGAATTGTACACGAATAAGGCATAGGGTAACAATTGATCCCAAGTATTTAAATCTTTGTCTACGTAATGCCTTAGATATTCGGCTAAAGTTCTGTGCGATCTTTCCAATGCATCATTGGTCTGTGGGTGATATGGACTAGTATTTATTTTATTAATCTTTAGTTACTTACATACTTCGGTAAAGGTTTTACTTAGAAAATCAGTTCCTTGGTCAGTTAATATGGTCTCTGGTATTCGATGAATACATACGAAATGTACGACAAATGCTTCGGCTACAGTATTGACTGTGTGATTTGGCAATGGTACCTCCAATGAATATTTTGTGAGATCATCTTGTAATGTTAAAATATAAGTATTTCCAGATGCGGTAGTTACTAATGATCCTACTATATCTAGACATATTTTTTCGAATGGCTTTGAACTTGTAGTTGTTATAACCATGGGTTGCTTAATTTTCCTATTTGTAACCTTATTCTTTTGGCAGGACTCACAAATTTTAATATAATCTTTTACGTCAGACTTGAGTTCTGGCCAGTTAAACTGACGTTTTATTTTCTTAACGGTTCTGTCTATTACTGCATGTCCCCCAAGTATTGAGTCATGAAATTGTTTGAATATGGTCAATTTTTCTGCTTCTGAATATTCCATTTTAGAACAGACTAAAATTTCTATTCCTGTGTTTCGAAATATATATCTAATCATAGCTCTAACCTTTTCCCATTTTAACCCATCCTTTCACGGAAAAAAATATTAACCAAATAAATTTGGGTGATGAAAATGTAGTTGGTACAGTTATATTTTAGTATGGTTTGATACAACTATATACTGACATTGACTATAAATTTATAGTTATACATTTAGTAGTTGTACCAATAAAATATAGTCAGCGTGATTAAATTATATTTGGTAAAACAAACTGAAATGGTTAAACATGCTAAAAATTATAGTTAATAATATCTAGTACTATTTACTAATAATACTAGTTGAACTAACTAAAGCTGGTACCTGCATATGTCGAGAGCTAAACGATAATCTATTTACACTATATTATTCAGTTGAAGTAATTATAAAATTAACTTCCTTGTTAATATTATTGTTATCATACTATCTTTAGATGCATAACAACATCCATAATTTCGCGCGCGTCCTTTGTCCATACATCGGTGCTAGTGTGTGACCGTTCGTCAGTTGTGCGTATATGCGGTACATAATTCAAATTATTATCCATAAAACCATAATATTTTATTATTTTCATTCACTCATCACTGCATTAATTTCCAGTTTCAAGTGTTTCAACTGCACTTTTGTATGTTACATGTACTAATGTGTTTACACAAACAATAGTTTTGTAAATTGTGAATTTGTGATATTCTAAGACCGTGATTGTGACTTCTTTAGTACTTATTTTTCTATATTGTGCTTCAGACGCTTCAGTACTTGAATACAGTACAGTAACGCACTTCATTATCGTAATATCGTAGGTATATTTTTATACCTTCCGTCGTCCTTGTCGTCACCGCGTGTCTGCGTATAACTTTTGATAAATTTATTTTACTATGGATGAATTTACTGTTGGTGTGCTGATTGAATGGGGTTTTGAAGAATTGATTGATAAGTTTAAAGGTAATTATTATATTTTATTATTTATTTCATTGTTTGTAAAATGCTTAAATTACTAACAACATTGGAAAAAGCTTATATTATTATGATAGCAGGCAATTATATATAGTTTTTGAATGTAGGTAGGTACTTAAAATATTTTATAATTACAAGTTTTAAAAAAGTACATAATTAAGGTTGTTAAGTTATAGCTTATATACATGGGTAGATTTGTCTGGCTAAAAAATAAATGTTTTAATTGTAACAACCTAATAATTTTAGTGTTTTTAAATGTACTTAGATGAGGAAATCGGTAAAGATGATTTTATGTCATTAACGGAACTAATGGTTACAGAACTAATACCAAAGATGGGTAACGATCATCATTTTATAGAAAATTTATTAGGTTTAAAAAAATTCAAGTGAGTAAACTACATCTACATTATTATGCCTATAATATCATGCTAATATAATATTCAATATTTACAATAACTTGTAGGTATTTGTACGACTTGCACTATTTGACCCTTAATTTAGTACCTATATTACATTAAATAGAAGGTGTTTTTAATACCTAGTTTATTACCTATTTTAATACATTTTTTAAATTTAAGATAAATAATCTACTAAGTACTAGGTATCTCATATTAAACGGATCACCTCATAATACTTAATTCTTATTATAACCAATAGGAATACTATTGAAGATACTGAAGCATCAATGCCTGCAGCTATTGCAATATCACCTTTAGTGCTGCATGATCAAATGAGTAGGTTCTTAAAAGATTAAACTTTCTTAATACCCTTGAATATTTATTTTTGTTTGCATAAAATATGTTTTTTTTTAGAGGAACTTGTAGATGACAACTTAAATATATCTATTATATCAAACTTTGAAATATATGAAGATGAAGTTGAGAGTGTAAAAACTAACATGAACTTATTTTCTTATGAAAATGTATTTGGTAACACACAATTTGAATCTAATGATCAAGCTAAAATATCACCATTTATAGGTGGTAGTTCTCAAAGTATAGTTCTACATATTTTTGTACCTTTGGCTGAATTGTATTCATTTAATTTAATTCATAAAATGTAGGCACAGAAAAAGATTTGATCACACATGTTAGAATTTCAAAAAAGTCATTAAGTACTGATGAAATTGTTGAGGTTTAAATTGCTTATTTAAAAAAAAAAATTAGTTCATAACTTGTACTTATTTTATTATTTTTGTTTTATTCTTTAAGGCCAATAAAGCAAAAAATTATATTAGTAGCATACTAAATAAATATAGTGATGGCAAAGTAGTACTTAATTATTATGAATCGGTTGGTACATTAAGCCAATATATACGAAATAGTTTATCCTCCATCATAATTAAGCATGAAATTCAACAGTACATCAAAATTGATAAAAACACATTTTCATTATTAGCAAAAGGTATATTTCTGAAGAGTTTTTAGTTTATTTTTACTGTTGCACATTTCTAAAAAGAGTAATTTCTTTTGATTTAAATTTTAAACTAAAGGCATTGAACAATTATTTCCATGTGAGACTGGTGAAACCTATTTTACCCCTTATTTCAAAGATGGAAATAACGTACATCCAATGAGAGGGAAACTATACGACAAATACTGTAATTTAAGAAAGCAAATTAAACAAATAAATCCATTGAAAATTATTGTAACACCACAACCTACAGAAATTGATATTTTAATTGATGACGGTATTAATTTCTTAATGTAAGATCATAAATATTTATTAACTATTTGAATTTGTAATATTCAATCATTAGAGTGCAAAGAAAAAATATTGTGGCTTAAGAATAACACTCAACCTACCCAGACTCTACACAAATATTGGACTGAAACTTCTAATTATAGATTGACAATAAAAGAAAATTGCATTGAACTTTATCCTGCTTTTAAAAGTTCTACTGGTCATTTATTAGTGAGTTTTATGTTCAATTGTTAAATTGTTTATATGTAAATAATGTAAACTCCGTTAACTGGGGGGAGATAGCGTC
>NW_021771342.1:0-5694 GCF_005508785.2 Acyrthosiphon pisum | reverse complement strand
TTATCCAAAACTATTTCTTCGATACAACACTCAAATCTGATAAACATGTTTTATTTGTTAAAACATTTATTAATGATTTAAATAACATGTAAGCTGTTAATAGGTAGTAAGTATACACTTACAGTAATATACCTAATATAAAATACCTAATATTAGGTATTATACAGTTATTTATGAACATTATACCAAGTTATACCACCTGATATTTTATTTTTTGTTAATTTTTTGTTAATTTATCATTATACATTTTTACAATTAGTAATTTTATTTATGTAGTTCAATAAATACTTATTACAAACATTAGAAGACTTTTTAATACAAAGATGCCTTCTTGTTTTTTGTGCAACACTAAATTTAACTTAAAATCTCATTTATTAATACATATAAATATTTTTCATGATCCAAAATCCATAGGTGAATTTAAATGTAATGAATTAAACTGCTTTAGAATTTTTAATAAATTTCATTCATTTAAAAATCATTTAAATGAACATAATGATGTAGACACACATATAAATACTTCTCTGTCCTGTAATTTGCCTGTCATAACAACAACTTCTCAAGGAAGCTCTGATTTAAACGATTTCCATTCTTTTATTGGAAATGATAGTTACCCTCCAAAACCTCATGCAGAACCAATTACAATTACTGAATTTGTTGAAACACTTCAATCTAGTACAATATCTTTAGCATCAAAATGGTATAGTAATAATTCAATTCCTAGAAAAATAATTCAAACATTATTTGATGACATTCAGTTTTTTAATGATTCATTTTTATGTAATTTAAAAACAAAAATGTTAGAAATCATAAATTTAAATCAGATTGATTCTAATCAAACGAAAGATTTATTTTGTATGTTTGATGAACTTTTCAATACATTTTCTAATATCAAGTCTGAACATCTTCGTTTTAAAATGTTTGATAAAATGGGTGTTTTAATTCGTCCAAAAATGATTGAGATTGGGTATAGATTAAATGACAAGCTGAGAAATGGCCGTGTTATTTTTGAACCAAAAACAGTTACAATGTCTTTTATTCCATTGAGGTCTGTTCTTAAAATTCTATTCCAAGATTGTAATTTATTTCATGTGATTCTTGAATTTATGTATCACTTAGATTCTAGTTCAGGATGTAATATTATTAGTAATTTTGTTCAATCACAAATGTGGCAAAGTAAATTAAAAAAAAATCCAGGGAAAATTTTAATACCACTATTTTTGTACTTTGACGATTTTGAAATAAATAATGCATTAGGATCCCATGCAGGAAATACTAAACTAGGTGCTGTTTATGTATCCTTGCCGTGTTTGCCTCCTGAATTGGCATCTTCATTAGAAAATATATTCTTGGTACAATTATTTAAATCCAATGATAGACAAGAATTTGGAAATCAAGTTATTTTTGCAGAACTTATATCTGAATTAAATTTTTTAGAGAATGTAGGGATTGATATATTATATAAAGGTGAAATGTATAGAGTATTTTTTTCTTTAGGCTTAATCTTGGGTGACAACTTGGGTTTGCACTCAATACTAGGCTTCACTGAAAGTTTTGTAGCTCGATTTCCCTGTCGTTTTTGTAAATCACCAAAACTAGATTGTCATAGCCAAGTTACTCAAGTTGATGAGATGCTTAGAAATAAAACAAATTATGATGAGGACATTTCAATAAATAATATTACTCTCACTGGTTTAAAAGAAGTATGTGTTTTCAATCAAATAAATTCATTTCACGTGACTCAGAATTTTGCAGTTGATATTATGCATGATATTTTAGAAGGTGTTTGTAAATATGATATAGGTGTGATCCTAAAAAAAAATGATTTATGATTTTAATTATTTCACAATTGATACTTTAAACAATAGAATTGAATCTTTTAACTATGGATCAATTGACATTCGTAACAGACCACCTCTTTTATCAACTGCTCTATTAAAAAATGGTTTAATAAAAATGTCTGCAAGTGAGATGCTTTGTTTTACTAAGTATTTTGCTTTAATTATAGGAGATTTAGTACCATCAAATTCAGAAATTTGGTGTCTATATATTAGTCTTAGACAAATAATTGGTATTCTTCTGGAAAAAAGTATTAAATATGATGACATCGCACTTTGTAAAACCCTTAT
This sequence comes from Acyrthosiphon pisum, assembly GCF_005508785.2. Taxonomy (NCBI): domain Eukaryota; kingdom Metazoa; phylum Arthropoda; class Insecta; order Hemiptera; family Aphididae; genus Acyrthosiphon; species Acyrthosiphon pisum. Next base: position 3,565 of record NW_021771342.1, on the reverse strand, counting down.
AACAGAACATCATGAATTGTATATGAATTTATTCAATAGAAATCTGAAACCAAAATTTCATCATATAGTGCATTACCCAATGATAATAAAAAAGTGTGGTCCATTATCATTAATTTGGTCTATGAGGTTTGAGTCCAAACATAAAGAGCTTAAAGAAACAGCCAAATCGATAACATCAAGGAAGAATGCATGTTATACATTAGCTTTGAAACATCAGCTTAATGTAGCTTATAGGATTTTATCTACTAAAAATAAATTAATTGTAAATAATACTAAATTAGGACGCCATATTTTAATACATGAATCAAAATTAACTGAATATAATAACTCTGAATTCTTAAATAATAGTTTTAACTTTTTAACTGATAATATTTCATTTGTTTCATGGATTAATTTTAAAGGTACTTTGTATAATTATAATAATATGTCAGTCCTTTTACAATTAAGTGAAGATCCAAATATTCTACCAATTTTTGGTTTAATCCTATCATTGTTTATTGCCCAAGATGTTGATAACAAACCATTTATAGTATGCAAAGTGTTAATTTGTAATTATTTTAATGAACATCTCCAATCATATAATGTAACCATAACCAATAATTTAATGTGTTGCTGTATTGAAAATTTAAATAGCGTTCACCCAACTGTATGTGTAAAATCTAATGATTTATATTATATACCTAAGTAATAGATACCTGCGTCCTACATGTTTTTTTTTTTTTATTAAATAAGTTTTCAATTTTATAAGTGTACATTTTATTTGTCTATATATTTTATAACATACAGATAATTTTAATAATTATCCATTATGTACCTACCTATGCAAAAGTTTAAATTGATTATTTATAAATTAATCAATCTGATTATTAATATAAAATTGAAATTATTATTTACATGTATGTTAATTAAAATGTAAAATGTATAATAAATGCATAATTAATACCTACCTATGTTATAAATTATTATTATATGTTAATAAAAACAGTTTTTTTTACTAAATTTATATTTATTTACTTTTACGTCATTTACTAAATTATTTTAGAGCATTCACTATAGTTTTATAGTGTGGTAATTAAATTGCATTTCCTAGTGCAACTATATATTTTAATGCAATCAGTATTTTCATTTGGTAGTTTCGACTAATATTATTATGGTAAATAACTAATTATGAAGTCAAATTGACAGAAAATTGTAGGTATATTACCAACACAATTTAGTTAGAATGCATTAAAACAATAATCGTCCTAACTATATTAAATAGTTGAAATGTAACTAACCAATATTTAATTGTTTTGACTATAAAGGACTAACTATAAAATAATAGTATCTGAAACTAAAAATATAGCAATGCTATTATATAACTATAATTTACAGTCAATGTGTCTAAAATTGAAGTTATATCAACCAAACATTTTTTTCCGTGCGGGAAGGCCATTTCAGTCTTGGGCGAAATGCAGCACACAACGCCCGCGACTGAAATGGCTCACTTCCCGCCCTTGCCACACAATATACTATTTCATACAGTTGTTTTCAATTTATTTTCAACGTAATCTGTGAATAAATTACATATTTTATGATTTTGCCTACCCAGTTTAATTTACAATAATTTGTTGTTTATATTTTTTAACAAAATGCTCCCTGAATAAATAATATGACTACATATTTTGTATAATTAACAATAATAAAATTCAACTCTTTCAGACTCAAGTGTACATAATGTATATAATATAAATGTCGTAGCTACTTCATGAAATTGATTTTTTCATAAAGTGGAAACGTCTTTTTTACACTTTTGTGAAATACGAGAATATTTCATGAAATGGAAATGAAATTACCACTCCAATTTAACATCAGTACATCATGTAATTTTTTCATTTTGTGAAATAAAATGTTGACCACGTAAAATTAAGTTAAAACTATTATTTATTTATCATTAGTTATTTTTTATAAGTCATATACGATTTTTTTTACATATTTACGTTTAAATTGAACCTATTTATACACAGTAATATTAATAAATAGGTACATAAAATAACCCAATAATATTATTTCAATAACTTACTATATGATAACAGGATTATCTTCACATTATTTTTTTGCAAATATGTTATATTTAGCACATTTTTCTTATGAAGTCTTAAATAGTTAATCACCTACCTACTCAATATTAATTGACGATGTATCAATTTGTTTCTAAGCCATAAAATAAGTTTTCAGACTTATGTAAGATAATACTCTGCACCCTGCAGTGTAATATAGATTTTGAGCGAAGCGGTGAATGTATTGGTTTTATAATGATATGTGGATTTTATGTGTGTTTGTCTTTACCATTAAGGGAAGTACAATTGCTTTGATTTTCAGCTTCAGAATTTTTCTGGTAGTCAAATGATTCTAGTTGGTACTTTTGAAGGTAAAAATTAAAATTCTCAAAAATTGAGAAAATTGAGAAAAAACGGGAAATTTTACGCAAAACCAGTGTTCAACAAAATCGTTTTTTAATTTTTTAGGTGCAATTCAAAAACAAATAATGTAATGATTTTCCACTAAATTTGTATATGACCATTTTCTATACACGATAAAATTTTCAATATATTTGACTCTTTTTAAGATATTTATAGATACTATCAATTTTCTAGTTTTCTATAAATTTCGAAGAAAACTTTTCACTTGGAAAATACGCATACAGAATTGTAATACTAAGCTCCTCTTAAGTTGTTGAAATTCATGTAATTCATGAAAATTTGAAAATTATTTTGCAAATAAAATGTATAAGATGGACAGTATAATAAAAATTTTTAATCATCGTAAAAAAAGCTTAAATTCAAATTCAGGTCACTCACATAAATTTGTTTTAAAGCAGTTACAAAAAAAAAAACGAAATTACTACCTAGTCACAATATTTCCACACGCTATAAATTAATTTTACATAGCGTTTTTGCGTTTACTAATAATAAATAAAAAGAACACCAATTTAATTATTCAACGAAAATATATATTTATGCTAAACCAATACAATATACTGTAGGTACCTATAATTATTTTAAATATTTTTACATATACAGGAGTATTTATCAAAAGTGTAATTTATACGTCATAATAATATACCTCTAACATAAATAATTTAATAATGTGTAGGATGTACCTAGGTTATACAAATTATTATTTGAACATTTTATTTTACATCAAAATCGTGTGCAATTAGGTATATCAAACATTTTATCCATTTTATACATATTATACAATGTATATATTTTATACATATTATGCAATGTATACATTTTATACGTATCATACATCTTCTATAGAATATCGAGATAATTAAAATAACTATTGTTATAGATTGTACCTATACGGTATATTAACCATATAGCAGTATCTACAATGGCACAACAGCAATTGTTCGGAACTACGCGCAGCACAATAATCGCCTGAAGAATTGTTTAGTACGTTTCCAAAATGATCGGCTCTTATAGGTTTGACCGTGTTCGTGGTTACTATCGTGTGCGTTATTGCAGCCTTTGTATCCTGCAGTTTCACATAAGTCACCGGTATCGCTACATTGATT
>NW_021771341.1:3510-3701 GCF_005508785.2 Acyrthosiphon pisum | reverse complement strand
TGGCCAAACAAATAAAACTTGATTGATATTTATAGAAAAATAAACTTTAAAAAAATTTAAAACTGACCATATCCGTAAACAGCTCAAAAAGTGTCAAATTATTTTCAAAATTTCATCGTATATAGAAAATACTAATATAAACATTCAGTGAAATTTTCAAGTATCTAAAGTCATTCGTTTTTTAATTACAA
>NW_021771341.1:0-3410 GCF_005508785.2 Acyrthosiphon pisum | reverse complement strand
CAAAATAAGAAAATCGTTACCTACATGAGAAATTGAGTGAATATCAAATGTTGTAAAAATATGAATTTCAAACGATCATAAAAATTTAATTTGACTTTCTTATAGATATTTTTTGTTTGATAAAGGTAGATAATCTTATAAGGAATCTTGTATTACATTTTAAAAACTTAGATTTAAAAAAAAAAAATTCTACGAATTCTTAACTCAAAATAATTTGCGAATTTTCGTGATTTTTCCATATTTTGTCAATTTTTGAACTTTAAATGCTTATAAATAAAAAACGTTACTATGGATTTTTAATATTTTTCAAATGTTATTGTAACAATACAGTAGGAGCCTTGTATTAAATTTTCAAGCTTTTTACCCAACAAATAAAGTTTTATTGACATTCATAGGAAAAAAACTAATAAAATTGGAAACTGAAAATGTACGTAAACAGTTCGAAACAAATCAAAATATTTTGAATATGTTATCGTGTATAGAAAATGCAAATATAAACAACCAGTGAAAATTGTATGTATATACGGTAATTCGTTTTAGGGATACAGAATAAATCGATTTTGCGTAAAAATTCCCGTTTTCCCTTAATTTTTCATTTGTTTTCCGCGGTGCTTTTGAAAACTACTACGAAATTTTTCATTTTGATCTCCCAAAAGTACCAACTAGACTAGATTCACTTTCCCATCGACCAAGATACTGAAATTGAAAAATAAGCATTATTTCGACCACTAATCGTGTACTAATAGGTACACACACAAAAAAAACACACATTATTGTATAACAAATAACTACATTTTTCGCTCCGCTCAGAATCTAAATATAAAAACGCACTTGTAATCTTTATATTATCAAAACTTTTTATTAACATAGTTACCGGACTGTTAATAAACAATATGCCTATTTATAAAAATAAATACAATATAGGTATTGTTGAGCTAATTAAATAGGACCTACATATATACATGAAAATACAAAATTCAAAACGATTGAGTCCTTTTATTTGATTTTATAATTGTTTTATAATATAACGTATGGTTATGGAAAATTTGAGGCCCCCCCATAAATACTTGTGAGGCCCATCAGGCGGTGCCTTGCACCGCCTGCACCTATACGGTAGTTGCGGCACTGTATACATATATATGTATGTTAGCGGTAATGCATGTAATACGTTATTTTATTTAATAACTAGTTATTCTATAAAATTCCTAAATATGCTCGTTAATATATAAATTACACGGTTTTACTAGTTACCTAATATATAGAATACCGAATGGGTTTTCGCTAATGTACGAAATTTATATCGTTAAGTAGATATGACCAGGACTGGATTAAATAACATACAAGATTTATTTCCGTTGTCGTTTTATTAAAACAAATAATAAGATAAGATAATATTGAACCATACAATTCGGCATAGACAAGACTTATTAGTGCGATAGTGTACTGCGAGTCTACCTACTAGTCTTGTCTTCGAAAGGCATCCGAGTCCCAATCTCTAGGTAATGGTCAAGGGTTATTCAAATGCACATGTCAACATAAGTGCGCCGCAAAACGGTGCGTATATTTAAATAATAATTTACTTTGTAACAATAAATAGTAAATGTCATCCAAAAAGTGTGTGCACTAATAAATAAATTGTAAATTGTAAAAAAAAATAACAATTTAATAATTATAATAATAAGTAATAACTATAATAATAGAATAAGTTTATAATTCTATTGTAAAAAAACTATTGATAACTATTGATTTTTTAATTTTTATTTGTAATTTGTTTAAGATTTTAATAATTCTAATAAATTGTGAAATAAATTAATATTTATATTTCATATAATAATGTAGAGCGTGTTTGACAAAATACTAACATTTGATTTTTTTGTAATTTGTAGTAAAAAGAATGGAAATAAAATAATAGTTTTAAATACATTAACTAAACCCTTATTGTCAGTTGATAAAATATCTAGTTAGTATGTAGAATAACTAGTTGAAGTATGTATTTATGAATTCATTCAATACATTAACTGAAAGTACCCATAATTCTATAAAGTAACTTGTTATTTTATAGAATTACGGAATTTCATACATTAACGCTAACATACATATATATATATATATTATTATAATATTAATATAAATAAATTCGTTGTTCCTATTTATTTATATAATATATAATATGTATAAATTATTATAATATTAGTATAAATAAATTCGTAATAGAGTTCAAGTGTTCGACGGAAGCCGATGAGACCTAAAATTTTATAGATTGAAGATAAATAACGTTAAATGGTGAAACACTTAGTGAAGATGACAAAAATATACTTTTTTATACTATTAAAACCCTTATATACCTCTTTTATTACTTAATTAATTAATACTTATTTTTACATAATTTTTAATAAGATGTTTTCGATTCAATTTTATGTGCAATTTAAAAATAAATGCATATTTTGTAGCATATTAGAGTATTTTTAGAAGCATATTTCGAGGTTTTTTTTTGTGCATATAAATCCGGTCTCTAATTGTTACTAATACGTTCACCTATGCGCGCCGCCGGGGTTACGCGCTTTTTGTAGCAATTAGATATATTTTACTAATATTCCTATTAATGCATGCCACTAGCTGTCGTATTTAAATATATTAATTGATTACGTAGTCACAGCTCGTTACTCCTCCCCGCCCTTTCAAAGGTTTTTGTAAGGCTACAATTTGTAGAGCTACAAAAATCTTTAAAATTTTCCATGAGATAACAGTTTACAATATACATGAATACATAATTGATAAATTTACAAACATAATATATAAATGATTAATAAATAATAATTGTCTTAATTACGACAATTTACATAATACATTTTTTTTTGTTTTACATAACATAAAATTTATAATTTTTCATAACGTAATAATTTCATTTTTCATAGCATAATAAATTTCAATAACTAATAATTTCATTTTTCATAACATAATATATTTTCACTTTACATAAATAACAATTTTCAGTTTACATAAAATAATAATTTTCAGTTTATATAAAATAATAATTTTCAGTTTACATAAAATAATAATTTTTCAGTTTAAATAATTATTTTCATTACTTGACATATTAATTTTTTTTTTTTTTGATAATGATACATATATATAGATATATTTAATTTAACACAATAATATATAAAATTATAATTTATGTATTCAAAGATGTTAGTTTTTTAATTCTCCAATGGCATTACAGACCAGTATACTCTAATAAGTGCTTAATTGAGTTCATAATCAATTTTGTTAACCAGGGAAATGTTGAATCTAATTTTTGTATCTGTATATCCGAACTACATAGTCGAATATACATTTCGTGTATATGACATCTGTGCGAGGATCGTGTGAATGAGTAACCTTATGTTATTCCTACAATAATATTCAAT
>NW_021771340.1:477-1538 GCF_005508785.2 Acyrthosiphon pisum | reverse complement strand
GAGTCACACCGAATCACCGCCTGGCTCTAACACTGGTGGTCAGTGGTAATCGATACACACGATCATCAACCACTGACCCCTTTTCTGTCTTAACATGTTCCCTATGTCTTAAACTTCAAATCGAATAACTATGGAGTAATATCGATTATCCTATGATTAAATTATACTTAATTGTTATTATATTACATTATTGTTGTCTTAACCTAGTTACATGTAACATGTTTTTATGTACTAACATTTCTTATGACTACATCCTTTCAACTTATACCGCTTAAACACTTAATACACCACTACTTACTCGATTTTTTTCGGGGGGGGGAAGTTATAATTTCACAAAATCTTATAACAAAAAGAAAACAACAATTTTTACAACACAAATTCAAGTCGTCTATTTTTAGTCCATTTACCCAGCAGGTGCATCGTATACACCGTCATACCTTTATGGTCCATATAGTCCATATGACAATATTATAATAATTTAATATGCATTTTTTGTTAACAATATACATTTTTTATAAATACAGCTTGGGGGGGCGCCCCTAGGGCCCCCTGGAGCCACCCCTGTATAACCCCGAGTTCTTTAAAGCAGTACCTACTTATAAATTAGCTATGAAAATCAATAAATAATTCTCGATGCAATGTATAGAGTTAAATCTATTATATTTATATTACATGGTATAATAATTATAAATCATAGATTATAATTATAAGCCTTCAGTATATTAATAAAAAATTATATCTCTAACTTTTTCTACTGTCGTCATTCAATGTTTAGACCATAATCTAAACCTATACCCGATGGAATAACATGTATCCGCATACGGAAACCCATCCAAATCAATCGTGTGAATATCTTTCACTTGGCATAATTGTATCCGTAAATATGATTAATAAAGGTTAATATTTTTTATATCGTAATCGCATCAACCATAATATTGAATGTAGGTGCAATAGAATTATAAGTAGGTAGTTCTAATAGCTAACTCGTGAGTTTGGCTTTAAATATTTTACCGACGCGTAAAACAAAAACTAACTTATGTTTTAATATCATGTGTTACATC
>NW_021771340.1:0-377 GCF_005508785.2 Acyrthosiphon pisum | reverse complement strand
CACGATTTAAGATAGTATGGTTGCCCAACGAGCTATGATAAGACGGCATTGGATTTAAATCGGACCCCGGGCACTAGCGCTTCTAGTGACCTATTTTATAGTTTATAATATAATATGATCATTATACAGGGTCTTCCAAATTTCGGTCTTTTGTCACACGAAATTTGGAACACTCTGTATATATTTTTATTGTATATAGGTATAACATAACAATTTTTATTAGTTTTAATTTGAACCAATATGAGCGCTGTATGCGGGGGTCCCCGTAGATCACGTGACTTTTCGATTCAAACCGTATGCCGTGTGATAACATTTTTATAATGGGTCGATGGGCAACCATACTATCTTAAATCGTGGTTACATCATACAGGCTAGGA
>NW_021771339.1:11529-13371 GCF_005508785.2 Acyrthosiphon pisum | reverse complement strand
GCGATACTTATAAATTATAATATACTAGCTAGCAGAACCCGTGCACTTCGTTGCTCTTAAAAATTTGTGATTGTTTAAATCTTTTTGGATGTAACTTGCAGCAGTGAGTGCGATTCAGCCCCCCTGGTAGGCAATCCGACTACGTCGGATCGCGGACATTGTGAGTCGTGAGATAATACATTAAGTCGTAGTACATAAGTACAACTCTCGGTACTTTAAAATAATAAATCCAATAATTATTTCTCCTATAATCAATAGCTATACCATTTTCGACTAACGGCAAACAATAATTATTATTATAATAACTTTAGAACTCATGGCAACCATTTACAAACAAAATTAGTATCGTAAATCTCAATATACCTGTTTGAACACCTCCCGTGGGTGATCAATTCCCTATAAATTCTTTATTGATAACGATTCATTTTATAAATGTTAGGGCTAGTTTTACCGTCTACTGTTAAACTATGATTAAGCTGATAACGGATATTTAACTGGGCGAATTCGGCCGATTAAACTCCGGTTAACTTTAATCATTGGTGGTACAACTGGCCCTTATTGATATATGGTAACCAACGGCAACTCTATAAAAAAAAAAAATTACGTATAAGTAATAATAGTATACGTAACAGGTCATTATTTATGATAATTGATTACTCCACTAAAACGCAACATTTTTTAAAATCCCTCCTTATTGCACTGTGAAAATATGAGAAGAACCTATATTCCAAATTTCAAGTCCGTACGTTGCGTAGTTTTTGAGATACAGCGATCAGTCAGTGAGTGGTATTTGGATTTTATATATATAGATATCTACAACAGTAGAATATCTACTGTATGTCTGTATATTATAATACTACACGATATAATAATATATAATATGTATTACCTATGTTATACTACGGAACCGGGAACACATTATACCTATTATATTACCTATATGCCACATTGCCACATAATATAATAATATAGCATAAATGCATAATAGTATTATCATAATCATGACAATTTATTTTGTCATAGGTGTTAAATATTATATTATTTCAAGCAAAATATGATTTTGATCTTGCCTTCTTCATATTATAATTTATATTTTGTTATCTGTTAATTAGTCAATCTGCGGCCAAGCAATTATATATTGAGGAACCCTCTACCACTGACTGGACAACTATATTATTAGTAATCACTAATCACTATAATCACTAAACACGCTCTGGAGCTATCGGCTATCGGTAATCTAATTATTTATGTCGCGTCGTTCCATACGATATTTTTGAATTATCTGGGTTTTACCGAATTCCATATGGACGTATCACGATTACAATATTTAATATTTATACATGATATGACTCGCCGTTCGACCGTTCGGGCGAGTTGCACAGACGCGCAGTGCCGCAGACCCGCAGTATTCCCGCCGCCAGTCTGTACACCATACAAATGCAATTTTTATTACTAACCATTATTCCGTAGCGAACAGCGATTTTTAAGTTTTTAACCATTGTCTGAACTCGACACTCCTTAGGCCCGGTTTTTCAATTGACTTTAACTGGCAGTTAGTAGAATTTAACTGCCGGTTAATACTTTGTCCCAGTTAAACTGTTTTTGGAACTCCAGTTAAACTAACTATCAGATTTAACCGATAGTTAAACTAACCACTACTATTTCTTCCGATTAACTTTTTAACTGTTAGTTAATTTAATAATTATCATTGATTCGTGATTGTGATCGTTTAGTTCGGACTTTAATTTTTATTTTAAAATTTAAATTCCAAGTTCCTTTATAGTTAATCATAATAGTTAATCAATAGTTTATAATGAATTTCGAAAACGAAATACTTTTTTT
>NW_021771339.1:6495-11479 GCF_005508785.2 Acyrthosiphon pisum | reverse complement strand
TAGTTAACTAACTGGCACATCAATTTCACTTGATAAACAGTGCACTTTTTAACCGGCGTTATAACCGATGGTTTAAATCAACTGAAGGTTAACTAACTGGCAGTTACTATAACAATTGAAAAACCGGGCCTTAGTCCTTTACTTATTGTTACCTCACGCCGAACGCGCGATTAAAACATTAAACTTATGCAGTTAACGAGTTAACAGTGTTATACTGATCGCCCTTTTAAAATCAAGAGTCAAGACGTATTTTACAGTTAATTCGGTAAGTAAATATAATTATCATTAAGTATATAATATAAATATCATTAAGTTTATAAATATAATAATAGTCAAAACTAAAAATATATATAAGTGTAAAATACTGTAGGTATTAGGTACATCGTACATTTGTACATGAACACTGACAAAGTAGGTAACAAATTATTATATGGTCTGCGTATATGTGAGTGATGTGACTGTGAGCATTTTATAATGTTTAAGAAACACGTTCTATTTTATAATAATTGCACAATACTAACATATAATTTAATTGTCAAGCAGGTTACCTATAATGACGGCAGTAAGGTTCTTGGTTTTTTTTTTAAAAATCTTGTTGGTAGGTATAGCTACCTAACTGTTTATTTATATTTGAAATTTGTAAATACCTATAATACCTATAATCTTTAAACGAAATATGATATTGGCCCATGATATGATTATTTTTATGATATTATAAACACCGATGTTGTATCCCGTATGGCCCATATCGGCTGTATCATATTATGTGGTCAAAATGTATACATAACTTATGATTACGTTCTTTGTTTAATTATTAATTAATAAATGTTAATTACCAATTATTCAAAAACTGACAAAAGCTATAGTTGTGAAAAAATGTATTCTGATAGTATTCGAATACTTTCTAAAGTATTCGAATATGTATTCTGGATATATATTTTTAAGAACTATTCGAATACGTATTCTGAATACCTTAATTCTCATTTATTCGAATATGTATTCCGAATACAAAATAAAAGTATTCTTTACAAGACTGCGCTATAGACTATGGTATAGCTATAATAGAGACTTGACATTTTCATGGTAGGTACCGCAGTTGTGCCACTATGTAAGGGTGAATAAGAAAGGATTTTCCGAAGTTCGCATTTTAAAGAAGTGCTCATACAAGAATTTTGTGCTTACGATGGACATTGAAACATTTGTTTTGTTTACAAATGGTTTTATTGGTTCCACTGCAGGTCATTTGATTATAATTTATAAAGTTTAAAATAATATTTTTTTGCATATAAATGGTTGTCATTGGTTACTCTGGCAGATGAGGTAAAAGTATCAAATAGTTACGTTTACGGTCTCGAATAAACAACATAATATTATATCTCAAAACAAATATGAGAGATTATCTTTAAAATTCTTCTTCTGTATATTTGTAGACTGCAGACTTAAAAACTACTCGACCGATTTTGACAATAATTTAAGAGATTACACATATCTTGAGAAGTGGTATCAAGCTAGATACCATGTAATATACCAATAACTGGGCAGCCACCCATCTTGCGGATAAAGTTCACTGCACTAAAACCCGATCATTATATTGTGATCGATGACGGTCGTAGCTGCAACAACCGCGGTAACCTCTAACCCGGAGCTATTGGATTTACGCTTATTGGATTAGTCGTGAAATTATACATCCTAAACTACGGTTGTATGGAAATCGTCGCGATACCTGCACCGCATCTTGACCGATATTGCTTACTTTCAAGGATTTAAATTACTATTTGCATTATATTATATTTTTATAATATATGTATATATGTGCACGAAATTATGTACAAAAAACTGTTTTCGCCACTAATCGAATATCGTATACCTATTACATAATAATAAGTAATAACTGACATTATATGTACTTAGCTATTGACCGGGGTGTTATTGGTGAAATGCGCGCTTAGGTGTATCACAAACGATTTCAATTAGCTTATACTTGAATTTACCTGCAGTTGCAGTACCTATAGAAAACTTTTTTTTTTTTTAATTAAAAAAAATATGATTACTCGAAACCACGCTGAGTATATTGTGTGACTGAATTTGTTATTGTCGAAGAAACTAACCGATATTTTTTGGATGGTTGACGCAACGTATAATATGTTATTACCTATTGATAATATTAGTATTATTATAAAACATTATTTAGATAAAATAAGTATACACTGAGCATGAAAACATAATAATATTATATTATTGTGTATTCGAAATTCGAGGTTTGCGAGCACAATGTGAATTAAAAATTATTTTGAAATAATAAACGAAAAACCAAAATTTACAAATGCATTTTTAAATATTAGATATAAAATCTATTGTCTATCTATATAATATCTACGTCACTCGATGATGTAATTAAGTAGTCAATGTCCCTCGCCATCTAACTAAATTTGTATGTTTGTCAAAATTATGGTTTTTTGTATTTAAAGTTGGAAATAAAATAACTAATAAGTATGTTCAATATACAATTACTATATTTTTGATAAAAGCAAATTTTATTTTTTTAAATGGTAATTTTTTCAATGAAAACTTATCTTAAACTTAATTTCATAAAAGGAAGTAGAATACTTTAAACGATATGATAAACATAAATAATATCAGATATTAAACAAAAAGGTTTCTTTCAAGCTTACAAAAGTTGAGTGAAATGGTAAATTGTTAAAAAATATTTGATATTTTATCAAATCATTCTTTAAAATAAAATAATATTTTGCTTCCGATTACAAAGCAAAAAAAGTATGCAAGTATAAGGTATAGTGTCGTTAAATAAATTAAGTATCATCATTATAAAATAATGAGATTTTCCTTACAAAACTGTAGTGCATTCAAAATTTAAATCGTATATTAATACCTGCAATGTTTAAACATTTTTTTGACAAAAATGTGTGCACCCAGAGTAAATTATTTAACTGTAATAACTGTAACTTGTAATTATGTAACTGTCATACTAGTAGCTATAGTTAGACGCGTATAGATACATTTATCAAAATTACTTTATCACTCGTAGGCACTACTCGTGTCGTAATACGGTGTGGGTTGAATAATATTAGAAATAATATAATTTAATATATAGGTATATATTTTGTCCGAGTGATGACAATAATCGTGTTTAGTTTGTTTCTGCATACTATACCGTGTATAAGTGTATAACGCATTATAGAATGGTGCCACATATACCAAGTTCAAGGTATACTAAGCCATAAAAATATTTACCGGACCCTTCGCACCAAAACGATACAACGGATATCCTGCACCAGTGCAGTGGAAACTACACCACGCCGCGCCGGGGTCACACTCTCTCGCCGGATTATTGTTTCCCGTGAAAAAATCGAGAGGCGTTGAACCACGCACGTCGAAAGTTCAACCTACGCTATTTGCGAAAAAAGTTTGTCTCATATATAATGTGTACCTACCTAATATGTCTTACTGAAAGTCGTGTCGTTAGCGTTTCACCACCCGTTGGAGTATAGGCGCATCTAACGTATAACTTAGTACTCGCCGCGTAGACTTATTCACGATTATATAGAGTCATATATTTGGTAGGAGTATAATATACAAAGTTTAATTATTGCAGCTGACGATTAATACAATTACCTAGAAATGTAATAACTTTTGTTCTTGTTGCAATATAAAATTGTTCACGTTTATAAAACACATAACATTAATTATTATCCAAATTTATTATTATTTTTTTTTAAGCTCATAGGAATAAAAGTCATTATACATATCTGCCACTTAAATACTTAATAATGTTACACTGTATAAAAAAATACTATCTCTTATATGTACTTTTTACTCTTAATAATATATATTACTATGAACCCCTCAACTAGTGGTGCTAATTCTGACGAAACACTCCAAGCACTCAGCGAGGACAATTCTGACGAAATACATATTTCAAACCAAACTGAAAAAACTAAACATGAACTGAGGACATACATTTTCTATGAACATATATTATATAATAATAATATTATGTACTTTTAACTTTTAAGTCTAGGACAGAAAATGCTATAGCTTTTAGCACTTAAGCTTTTTCCATGTATAATTATAAGGAGCAAGTATAGATCAGCATTTTCCGCAACTTTAGTTCAGTTAATTGATTTTTCGGAAAAAGCTCATTGCAGCACAACTTTATAGCTGTGCCACTGACGGAAACACATTAAAATTTCAGGGGGGGGGGGCTCGATTCCATATACAATTAAAAAGTTATCTGTTTTTTAGGGGGCGTGCTTATGCGGACTATCTGGGAGGGACTTAGCCTAAGTTAAACGAATTTGAAGTTATCGAAATTTTTTCTTTAAGCCAGTCATTATTTCTAGGTACAATATAGCTATTAGTGTTATAATATGTCCGCAGACCACCTCTCAATAATTTGAAGTTTAATAATGTTAAGTCAAGCTAAAAGTGCTTTGTACGTTTTAGTATTTATGAAAAATAAAACATCTAAGCCGAAAAAGAGAGACGCGTGCATGAAGTCGGCGGGAAGGGTAACGTCAATTTTCCAGTAATAAAATAACGACGATTATAATAAATTATCGCATTGCTGCACGGGACTGGAAAAAAAATTTCGACGACGACGACCGCGACAAACGGTCACACGGTCCCACGCGCATCACATCGACTCGTACGCGCAACAATGACTATATTATTATAACGATTTATGTACATAATGTACGGGTTGTAGACGTTTAGTGGGTGTGGTATTATACGGCTGTTGTCATTATTTGTATATTACATTATTATTACGATATTACGTCGTGTGACAAAATGTGCTGCCCACGAGAACGAAAAAAATGTATAATATTTCCGGGACACGTGTGTGCACCAGAGCGTAGTGGCTTCGGCGATCTACGTGCGAACGTAATATTTTACGTTATATTATTATCGCGTGTATGAGAAGAGAGCATTGTGTAGTATAATGGTGCGTGCAGGACCGATCGCT
>NW_021771339.1:1547-6395 GCF_005508785.2 Acyrthosiphon pisum | reverse complement strand
TAATTACATACCATCACTTACGGACACAATGGTCAATGACACATTCAAATTTTTTTAAATAATAATATTATGTTCGTTTATACTATTGATAGTAGAAAATTAAATAATAATTTAAGATAATACACCTTTTTGCAGTATGACCACTCACAAGATATATTGATTTTACAATTAACCACTAGTTAACTAACTGGCACATCAATTTCACTTGATAAACAGTGCACTTTTTAACCGGCGTTATAACCGATGGTTTAAATTAACTGAAGGTTAACTAACTGGCAGTTACTATAACAATTGAAAAACCGGGCCATAATCATATTAAACTAGTCTCACGGGCAACGCCAAGCGGGATGGCTAAAAATTAAAATACAATATGATTTTGCTTCCATATGCACAGCAAATTATACCCCAAAGGAGTTAATTAATCAACATTTTCTGGGGTTATTCAGCTAGTCTACTATAATATTATTATGGGACCTATAAAAATATAAAATATATACCTACCTAGCAGGGGTGTCTTTAAATCAAATCCATTGTGGAGGGGGGGCGAAAACATTTTAAACTTGAACACCGCTTTTATCAAATATCAAAAATTTAAAAACATATTTTTCTATAAGCTAAAACAAAAAAACTGACGACTTACGGGGGGATATCAGTCCGACTCACCGACGCGCCTGCTACCTAGCTATCTATAGTAACGTTTATAATATTATGCCTTAATTGAGTTATACACCTATACTGTTTTTAGAAATCGTTGTATTTCTTTATAATATTATAGTCTACTATAATATTATAGTCGTTAATAGTTAATAATATTTCCATATTAAGGACTATAGTTCTTCACAACGTTATAACCTATTTCGACTAAATGCGCCCATTGAACACGTTTCGGGTCCTATAGAAATTAGGTACGTAAATAAGCGACACGGGAAATTATTATAACTTTATGTATTTAATTTCGTTATGTGAGTGTAGTTCAAAGAGTGATGACTGCCGACTGGTGAGCCTTATGGGTTTTCAACTTTCATGTTCTAATTTTCGAGAAAAAAAAATATACTAAACATTTATTTATCTAGATGAATTAGGTTAGATAACACAATTATTCATCTAAGATAATTCATTAGATTGTCGATTTATTGTAGTCACGTAATCGTATCATTGTGCCATTTTTTTCAACGTCTCCTGACCTAATTTGTGCCACTGGTAAATTGTATCCCAAATAACATTTACTCTGATAATTGGGTCCCGAAAAAAGGTAGTATGTAAGTTGAATCCCGGTTAAAAAATGTTGTCCGTTTATCCCATATTTAGGGTTCCGTACGGTAAAACGGGACCTATTACTATTACCTGTCCGTCCGACCGTCACTAGGCTGTATATTATGAACCATGGAAGTTAGAAAGTTGAAATTTTCACACATTATTTATTTCTGTTGCCACTATAACAACAAATACTAAAAATCCTAGAATATATAATATAAGCAGTGTTGCCAACATGTTTATGGCTGATGGTACGGAAACCTTCGTGCGCGAGTCCGACTCGCACTTGGCCGGTTTTTTAAATATCTAATAGACTTTATTAGAAGCAGAATTTTAAAATGATAGTATAAATAATGTACCTATACATTAAAAATGAATTACATTTTTCTTTGACTAAGTATAACACTTCTTCGCTCTTCTTAATTTCTGTCCATATTATTTATCTACATTTTTCGTCAACACCACATTTCTAAAGCTTCTAGAATCTAGAGTAGTTTCATATTTTTATTTAACATCCATGTTTCAAAACCATATAATGCTGTACTCTATGCATATGTTTTAATTAAGCGTTTTTTTATTCTCAGATATATATTTTTTTATGTTAGTAATTTACTCGTGAGTGGAATGCCTTTTTTGATTGTCCTATTCTACTTTTTATTTCCTTTTCTTTCATCATTGTTTATTATGCTTCTCAAATATTTGAATTGATTTACTTGCTCTATTCTTTTTATTTTTGCTGTGTTTATATTTAATTATACGCCTTATAGATTTATATTAAAATATTTAAAAAACAATTAAAAAATGTTAAAAATTAACAAATTAATATTAATTGCGGTAATTAAATTAAATATTTTGGGTGTTATACATAAAAATTATGTTTTGGTTCTGGTTTAGGTTTATATAAATTATAAAACCAATGAAAATATTCATAATACAAAAATAATGGCATCGTATGACGTATCGTATCTATTATAGTTTATAATTTAATATTATGTATTACCGGTTTTTATCATTTTTACACGGAGTCACCTAAAATATTTCACTTCATTTATATTATGAACTATAGTATGTTGATTAAAATTGTATTATACTATTATTCACGCATCTGTGTTTCATCATATGGACCATCATCAAAATCGTGTGCATATATTATGTTATTTCATTTTTAGAGGAAAAGATTATGACCAGGTAACTGTAGATTTGTAGCCTGGAATCAACTTACTTAAGATTACTTACCTTTTATTCGGAACTCTATTTACCACTTTCAAAATGTACAAAAGTTATAATTTATTATGGTCCCAATTTACCTAGCCTAAATAACACTAATATTGCGTCCTTGATTTCCCTTTACCACGTCCTAATTATCCCGACCACCTTGTTACAAACTTATTAATTATATTAAATAACGAAGCACTCATTATTTAAACAGGCAATGTCAGATTTTCAATCAAAATAAATTAGCACATTCAAATGTATAAAACAGTTTATTTTTAACAATTACAAAATTAAAAAATGCTTGACAATCCTACGTCTGTGTAGAAATGGGATGCAACTCTTAAATACACAAAAAAAATTCGTATGCAACCTCAATTTTTTACCGCTGACATAATATGTTGCTCGGGCGCTCTTTGCCGCTAAAAATGTGCGATGAAAATCGTAGCACAATCCGGCGCCACCGTAAAGCGGACGTCATGTGTAATATATTAATAAACCTGTTTTATATAATATGCCAGCCGGTCGCGGCCACCATCACAACAAGAGACCCTCGCAATAACGAACCCTCCGCTCCTCAATCAATCGTCTAGCATCATTTTATGTCCAATTACAACTTAACTTAAAAACTTGTATCTAATAAGTGATATATGCATTTTGAAATATTTTACCATCAATTTTATCAATGAAAAATGGTACAAACTAAAATGTTTATTAAAAATGAATGATTTATGTTAGTATAGTAAGGTCAAGTGGGGGAAGAGCCTAACAGGGCTAGTGCCTAATCGGGTTATAAAAAATACAATATTTCAATTTTAAAGTTGATTTTATAAAGATTACAAAGTTTAATAGTAATCGAATGTTGTATAATGTTGGTTACATTTGATGATATCAAATACAGCAGTTGAGCAGTTAACACTATCCAAAAAGCTAATCAGTTATTTACTCGAATTTTTTTAAATCGACGTTAATTCAACGGTCTAGTTTAAATAATTTCAACTTAGGTAAATAAATGTTATTTTATATTTATAACACTATTTCATTTATGAATTATGCTAATTGTATGATACAAAATAAATGAGTATTAGCCGATTATACATTTCCCCCTTGTAAAGTTCCACACGGGGAATGTGCGACATGATTTATGGGGAAAGTGCGACATGCCTTATTTTGTTAAATACCTAGTTAAAAATATTTTATAAACATTGTTTGTGACTAAAATATTTATGAGTTACAAATAGTCATCTTTAAATATGTAAATAGTTGACAATTAAACTTTGAATAAGTGTTAACATTATATCAACCAAAACTTAAAAAAACTCATACCTATGTATTAACTATATATTAAAAAACTGATGTCTGTCAAATCTTGATAAAATTAAAATAATTGAATTCTTTCAACGGAATTTATGATGTGAAGCATCTAATGGCGCGGTGCGGGAGTGAGGCCGGCTGTGGCGTGGCGATGCCTCAAGCCGGGGCTAGCAATACACGGCGTATTCTACCGAATTTCGAACTATTCCGCAGGGTTTTCTGTCGAGTTTAAAACGCATTGGTTTATATCGGAGCAGCAATATACGACGGGAATATTACGCCGTGTATAGCCCCGGCCTCACTCGTGGCTCGTCGGCTCAATCTGCCTCAGCTCGGCGATCTCCTCTCCAGTTTTGTCGGTGTACTTACCTAAGCCGTGCGTGGCATGTGCTACTTTAAGGGCCAGTTGTACAGTCCGTGATTACGTATAACATAGACTATTAGGTATACGTCTATGGTGTATCGTGTATAAGTATCAGCGTAACCACGCGCTGCTTTATATGCGTCACGGTCTTATACCGTGTATAAGACCGTGATATGCGTATATCAGTAATCAGTATATTATGTATTAATCATTATCACACTGAGCTCCGTGGCTATTATCGGCCCGTAGCCCGTTTCCGGTATCGCCGCGCAAAAAATACGTCTGGTCGACACCGGCGACCCACGCTCTGCAATCTGTATATAATTAATCATAATTAATCTTATTGTTATATAAATAATCATAATTGATCTTACTTTTATATAAATAATTAAAGAGTAGAAGTAAATAAAATATAAATACTGATGGTACTGCTCGTAATAATTTTTATTTCAAAAATAAATTCAATAATAAGTGATGAAAATAATTTTATATTTTTTAATCATTCTGTACATTGAAGGAACACTCTATATATATATGTTACGTTAAAAGGGTTATTAATTTAATGTTGGGGGACGGAGTGGCCGAGTGGATGAAGCCATCGGTTCGACGCCGGCCGCGTGCGGCATTTTTCTTCGGGAAAGTCAAGGTGTTCGGAAAGAAGTGCCGCCATCCACCACCGTGCATGGAAAATACCTACAGGTGAC
>NW_021771339.1:0-1447 GCF_005508785.2 Acyrthosiphon pisum | reverse complement strand
CGCGCATCTCGAGATAAACCGACGACGGTGGCTCGGGCGGCGGCACAACGGGCTCCTTTATGATGTGGATATCAGGCGGACGACTGTGGTCGTCTCGGTCCGGCGTGGGAGAATAATATAGCAACTCGCGTGTGTTTAGAGGGATATCGTTCTTCTTCTTTCCGTCGCCGGTGCCAAGTATAATAAATAATAATAGTATTATTATTAATTATTATAACAATCACGATGACAGCATTACTAATATTATGTATTATACGCGTATCATCACGGGCCCTTCCCGAATTATTATTATTATTACTGCGTCCGCGCGTCGTGTGGAGTGCTGCAGTGTGTGCGTGTGCGCGCGCAACAGTTTTTATAATAACATTATTATTATGACGTACTGCAGTGTGCGGTGGCGGTGAAAACAACCATCGTATATGTGTATTATATTATATTTTATTATATCATAATATACAATAATATTATACTGCGTGACCATAGGCGCAAATAGCGTTTGAGATTTGGAGGGGGGGGGGTTAATAGGGCTAATAGGGTCTTATTTTGAGAATACCTATTGAATAAGCTTAAAACAAAATGTAGGAAATGTTTGGGAGGGCTATGGACATTTTTGGGGGGCTTAGCCCCTAAAGCCTCCCCTATTTGCGCCTATGCTTAGAGGTAAAGCTTAGGCAAGAGGTACCGCCAGCCGAACCACCCTATCCATCGACACCAGTACGCTATGGCACCTCGTATAGTGATTTAGGGTGGGGGGAGGATAACGCGGCCCACATTAATAGGAAGTACAATGTCCAAGCACTAAGCAGCCGTCTACCTTATCTCCAACCACCACTAAGGGATGCAAGCAGCGTGACCCGGTCGATTCTCCCACCATGCCGGCCACGGCATAAGATGGGACGGGGGACCATGTCGCGTAAGACGTACGAAAAGGCCGGTCTTTCATTGGATCGTCAGACTGATAGCACATCGTCCAACGTTGAACCCATTGCTCGAGTTTCACCAGTGTATTATTTGGTTGTAATTATTATAATAATATATCATAACTTAGTAACATATATAGCATTTGTGTTGTGCTTTTTATCACATCAAGTCTCAACCCAATCCTACACTACGACCGGAATACAATCAATCAGCATTCAACCATCGGGTTCGCGTCAGATGTAATCCACTGTGTATTGCCCGTATATGTATTGTTCGGGCCGGAGATTCACGATTCCGCATTATACGATTTCGTATATTATACCTTTTCATTCACGGGATTCCGCACTAAGCTAATTTGTGACGTTGCCGATTGTATTTTAAAAATAATTGTAGACATACAAATGGTTAAACATTATGTGTGTCTGCAGTCATCACCTTAAGCCGGAAACTTGAAACAGTAATAATGATGCTTCAATCTCAAACTATGATTTTAAGTTTTCGACAAAATCAATTTCGTATTTTTGTT
>NW_021771338.1:40362-42551 GCF_005508785.2 Acyrthosiphon pisum | reverse complement strand
ATTCTGAGCGGAGCGAGTTTCGGAAAGAGATGCTTCGATGTCAACATATAGTACAAACCTTATATATTATCGAATTAGATCAAGATGGTACTTTAAAGAAGACTTTTTTGATTTTCTCAATAGTTATTTAAAGTCGCGGGAAAAATTACTGACAAATTACGAAAAACCGCTTAAAATGGGATATTTTACTTTCTAACGATTTGTTTATCACCGTAACAACGAATAACAATTAGAATATTATAATATTAATTTAACTTAAAAGCTATAATAAATAATACAATTTTAAAAAATCCAGACTGATAAACTGTCTCCACTCAGAATCGTTTTTCTTATACAATGATATTATATCATTGAATTCTTGTTTAATACAATCCATTATACATTGAACCACTTGTAACCTACTGTACAGCAGAGCGACATCCGCTTACCCACTTTTTTATATTGATTTTGGAATCAAAACATACAATTTTGAATGATTTAATAATTAATAATGTGATTTTTATTAAATATAACTATAATTATTCTTGATTATTTTAATTTATAATGACCATATTATGGTAGCGTACAAATACCACATTTTAATATAACACGTTTATCATCATTTGCACTCAATACTATTTTTCTCATTGTTTTTGAATATACATTATGTTTGGTTGACTGTATTGAGTTAATATCACAGTATGCATTAATTTTACTAGATTTATCATTAATGTATCCGTATGTTTAGAATTTTGTATACTGAACTTTAAAAATCTAAATAATGATTGACTGTCATACACTTGTCTCTAACATACTTTTTTACACCGATCAGAAAATCAAACGTATATTTGGTTTATCAAATTTAATTTTTTCTTTTTAGAAATGTAAAGACATAAGCTCATTGGAAAATATAGTTCTATCAATGAAATTAGGTTTTCTCATTCGTCTATGAGATTATCGATCGTATATGATGCAATGTATATTGTGAAGAAAAAGTCGTACAACCCGAACGCACATAATATACGAAATAAATAATAATATATTATATTGTCGGCAGGAAGCAGGCAGAGACGCCATAATATTATTATATGTGCATTAGAATGAAGAAATAAGGAATAATGGCAAAGAAAAAAAATATGAGAAATAATCTACTCCGAATATTCAAGACGGCCGAGTAGGTATTCTTGTCTTATAAAATAGTATTATGTCATGGACGGGAAATCGAGTTGTCCGATTTAAACGTTCACTATAATATTATGTCACGACGTGCTACTGGTCTGCGAATAGATGGTAATAATATTTTGTACGAAGTTGGATGTTGATGACTTTTATTTGGCGCTTCTTAAGACTTACACTAATGTTTACTAGCTAAACATTTGTTTCGATAACAACCTATAATTTAAATAAACAAGTTATATTTTGCATCATATTTTTTCGACCTTTAAGGTAATTGTTTGTAATTTAAAGTAAAACCAATAGTAAGTTCCACTAATTAATAAGAAAACTCAAAACTGTACGTGGTTAATAACATAATATGTCAAATTGTATAAATAAAATGAGTTTTAATAATAATTTTGAAATAAAATAATTTCAAAACTATTCTTGATTAAGAAGTCTTAGTGCCCGTATTACAATCGCTGAACTAAGGTTAAGCCACCGAATTCGGCTGGTAAAATCAGTGGGTTAGACTTAACCGAGGTTTCAACTATGATTGCAAAACAGGCCCTTAGCTCGTCAGCTTTCAAGCTTATACCTATATTGCTATATTAGATAATTACGCCGTTTGAAATCTCTGACTGATTGGCCGACTGTTATTATGTCCAAATTTGAACTTAAAATGACTATAAAAATAAACTGTGCTTATGTATTTTTTAGATTTTTTGGTAACAGAATTAACTACTTACGTGGAATCTTGTTTTACATTTTCAATCCTTAGATATAAAAGTTGAACATTTTATAAATTTTTAACTGCAAAATAATTATTCAATTTTAAATTTGATAAATTTTATCAAAATTCGATCGTTAAATGCTTGTACAAAAAAAATTGTGTCTATGTATTTTTAATATTCTTCAACTACTATTGTAAAAATATATCAGGAGCCTTGTATTAATTTCTTACACTTTTTGGCCCAACAGATAAAGCTTTATTGATATTTATAGAAAAAAAAAAACTAAAAAAATTGAAATTTAAAATTGTCTGTAAACAGCTC
>NW_021771338.1:32843-39262 GCF_005508785.2 Acyrthosiphon pisum | reverse complement strand
GAGGTGTTGTAAACCAATCGAATAAAGTGCCAAATAATATTTATCGGAACGTCGGAATACACACTGCACACATTAACTTGACTATAATGGGCTGGTCCACCCCCGCTCCGGAACTCGTTCCCTCGTCCACCGTATATATTATATTATGTATACACATTATTACGTGGTAGAGATATATGGCGCGTACATAATATAGCATATTATCGCGCACCCATATACTATATATACATATTACAATTATATATTGTATGCTCTCAGCCCGACCTCTCTCTGACGCGGATGGCATACGCACACACACGAAAGTCCATTAGTCCGTTTGAGAGACCACTCACCGTCGTCGTCGACGGAGGTGTCGTAAACCAGTCGAATAATGTGCCAAATAATATTTATCGACTCGACGCATCTTCGTCTCGTCGTCGTCGGATAAAACACGACCGGATAATAGAACAGTGCTCTTTTTCCCCCCCCCCCTTTTTTTTTGACTTATCGATATACTTTTCTCGCCTCTTCTTTATGTAATCGTATATATATATATATCAGGGTCGAGTATATTATACTTAATATTTTATATACTTATATAGACATTATGACAAACTTTCCACTTTACGATTATACGTTCTTTTAAAAACAATAAGTCGTCCGACGCACGCATTCCGTTTCACTTATTCCGCCCGAAATAGCGTGTAAGTATATGCGCCGTGTGTGTATGTGTGTGCGTCTATATATTATTATTGACGATACATAATATAAAATAATGAAATCAACGATTTCCCGCTGAAACGCAGGAAACGCTGAGTTGACAAACATACACACGACCAACTGGTTACCACTAACGGTAAAAACCGAATTCGTGCAGTCCGCTAGTCCGCGGCAGCGGGTATAATACTATAATGTGTAGGTACACTGCAGCATGCGTCTGTAGGTACATATATAAGGTACAGGTGGTTACAGGGTACATAATATATTATAATGATACGAAACTGCCTGAATGAAACGTGTTCTGCTCAACAATGATAACAATAAACCAAATCGGTTCACTGATAAAACAAAAGACGCTATATTTTATAATAATTTCATTATTTTAATGAATCGCATTTTGCATAATCTTACTGTGGTTTTCATTGATTTCTATTCTCGTTTCCAAGCAAATAAAGCATAAAGTAATAATTGCCGCCCGCTCGCACAGTAGGTACTGTGTAAAATAATTGGTTTACGCCGTGAATATACGTTAGGAGAAAAAAAATGGATTGAGATTCATGTCCGACTATATACGTAAACGTAGGTAAACGTTATATTTTCCGAACGTCTCGACGGATATAACTATTATTATAATAATAACAACGTATAATATTATAAATTTTTTTTATCGCGCGTTATTAGTTTATTTACTGTAATATATTATGTCGGTAATTGCAAATAAGTAAACATAATAATAAAAATTGGGGCCACAGCCGCGTAGAATGTATAATTTTAAAATGTCATTATAATTTATAATGTGACTGCGCAAGAGGAATAAATTGAACAGTACACACACATACACTTTGGTTACTTATTAAAATATTATTAAAATTGTAATCGGAGCAGAAATTAATTTACGAATTTTACAAACGCGGAAAAGATTTGTCCAACTATACATTAACTCGCAAATGCTAGGGTTTAAATTTTTTTTTAACATTGAGGCTTTTTTAAGTTTTAATGAACGGTTTTCTTATATACGGACGTATACACACAATAATAATGTTATTTTCTATATTATATATAGTGTATAAGATCGATAAGGCGAAGCTCACTGGTCCATACTGTTGTATATATAGTATATATACAACAAAAAGTTTATTATAAATATTATAATATCATACTGCTCACAAATTAAATGACCACATACGAAGCAGACGTCAAGGATGCCGAGTCAACAAAATATGAATGGCTATTGGCTATAGGGACTTAAGGCAGCAGCAACTATGCGGGAGCGGGGCTGTTCGGTTATTAGCAAGGTGCCGTTGTTATAACGACAAGTCTTTCCTTTTTCAATTATTTGTTTTTGTAACCATCAATTTTTATTATGTTTCAAATTTATTATTTAAGCGTTACTTGTTTTTTTTTACTCCCGTTTTAGAGTACTCTATCTCACGTGTGTGTACGGAGACATTTGTGGTGAACAACACTTTTAGAAAAGATAACAAGACACTGTAGTACTTACTTTCCCGTCCAGTACTCGTTATCGTGGTCAGTCGAGAAAGAGTAAGACTTTTGTCTAAGTTAAAGAGATCTCACCCTCGAACATCCAGTACTCGTTAACGTGGTCAGTTGTTCGAGAGTAAAGTAACCTTAGAGTTGTATAGCGTAAATCCTGTTGTACCTTTTTCAATTATCCTTTTGTGCAGTACTCGTTATCGTGGTCACCAAAAGGAGAATTTAAATAAGGCCCATACAGCTGGTGTCGATAATTTACTCGGTTGGGAAACCGAAATATACCTGTTACATACGTCAAGCCTTAGCGTGGCGTATACGACAATACCGTACATACCCGTCTATATACTGCAGCAGCTAACACGTCATAGTGTATAAAAAAAATATATTTTTATACGTAATGTGCTCTGTATGAATGTGTATATATATTTAGGTATACACAGTACACACATCTACCTATCTATATATATATATATATATATGTATATATATTTATTCCTGTAGTAACCACCCACCGGAATAACTACCTACTGTTTATACGGAGGGAAATTTTTTTTACTGTCGTTATCTTGAAAAATAAAAATCGATTTCACCGGAGGAATGATTAAATATTGTACTGTCTGGTGAGTACCTACATGCGTTATATAGGCAGTGTTGGGTAGTAACGTAACGAAAGTAACGCGTTACTGTAACGGCGCTACTTTGCTTGTAATGCGTTACGTAATTTTATTAGAATTATTTCCAAGTAACGAAAATGTAATGGAAATTACTTTTTAAAAGTAATTTCTATAGAATAACGCGTTACAGTTTCGAATTATTAAGTAGGTACCTATACGACTATACCTACCAATTGCGAATTGAAAAAAAAATCATGTATAATGTGGGTATTATTATGTTTACCACTCTAATATGTATATAAATTTAATTTTAATCGGCGCAATTCAGTTTTCAATGGTTTTGATATTTGAAAAGTCTAATTGTACCGTAAATTACGAGAACAGTTAATTAAATGTATTATTCCTTTAAATAGGTTTCCTGTGAATATAGCTTGTGTGAAAGACTAAATTTTATATGATCCTATTAATTATACATGTTTTATAAAGAATTTGCTTGTTAAATTTGCCAGCAGAATATTATTGCCTAGAAATTAAAAAAAAAATTATTTTTTTAACGGGAAAGTAATGAGTTGCTTTTCTATTTGAAAAGTAAAGTAATTTCATTACAATTTTATTTGAGTAACGAGTAAAGTAACTTAATTACATTTATCTCTTAGTAACGAGTAAAGTAACTTAATTACTTTTTAAAAGTAACTTACCCAACACTGGTTATAGGTGTACGTATGTGTGTAAGTATATCTATCGTACCCAGGTACATACGCAGTATATATACTGTTATATATTATAACATCTCCTCGGAGCTTATTTCAGACACCAGTAACCAGTCCCGCCAGCTACGTACGTTCGTCCATTGAAATGGGTCGTCAACCCTGCGTATTCATTTTTCGCTACCTACGTATTTTCTTGCCATATCGTGCTTAACGTATACTCTTTCACCTAAAACCATTACCTTCCCCTAACTGCGTAATTTCTCCTTACTACAATCTATTAGCAAAAAAATTCTCCAACCGTTAACAATAATAATATTTACATACATATATATGTGTAATTTTGTTGGCAAAGCAAAATCGACTTTCAACGTCTCTGATTGACGTTATAGGTACTTTACTGACTCACTAGTTATTAGTTACAACTGGCGTCGAGAGGAGACTAATTGCATATCGACGAGATGCAACGGCGATGCAGTCGTAGCCGATGACTGTGTTGTCAGATACCTCGCAGAGCATCGGACCACGGGCGACTTGTTTCGGCAGACTTGACATCCGTGTGCAGCAGGAGATGTTATTCATGTGAGAGCACGTTTCCGGAGTACGTTCCGCCAACAGATTTACGTATAATATTATTATTATTATATATTGTACTTTTTACAGAACCTATTCGTCTGCAATGTATGTGTGGGTTCATTGCGCAATTATTCTTCTACGTAAATTTTAAATTAATATACAAAAATACATTTATTTGTAATCAATGAATAAAAATGATTAACAGTAATGATAAAAAAAAAAAATTTCGAAAAAACAGTACCTATATTGTGCCTATGACAATAAAGTTAAAAAAAAAGCAGATAAGTGGATGTCGCTCTGCTGTACAGTAGGTTACAATAAGTTGGTCATTGTATAATGGATTGTATTAGACTTGAATTCAATGATATAACATCGTTGTATAAGAAAAACGATTCTGAGCGGAGACCGTTTGTCAGTCTGGATACTTTATATTGTTATTATTTATTATATCATGTGAGTTGAATTAATATTATAATATTATAATTTTTTATTCGTTTCTATGGTGATAAACGAAGCGTCAGAAATTTAAATCCCATTTTTAGCGTATTTTCTTAATTTTTCGGTGGTTTTTCCCGTGACATTAAATAACTATTGATAAAATCGAAAAATAACCTCTCTAAAGTACCATCTACATCCAATTTTCTAAAAGGTAAGGTACTATATGTAGAAATTGAAGCACTCCTTCTGGTAGAAATTTTGTATACAGGATATAAAAAAAAACACCATATTAGCTAAATCGTATTAAATTCTATCCGCTCAGAATCTAAAATAGCTTAATTAAATGAAATCGGTGCTGGTTGTGACCCACACACAGTATCTTATAGAACAATAATTAATAAATATCGGGTATCGGATACAACACAGGTTTGGGGTGGAATCGGGACTATCGGGGGGTATACTTAAATGAGAATTCAATAAAAAATGTTTTTAAAAGAAAAGATTCAGACTTCAAAATTTCGTTAGTTTCTAATATGAGTACCTTTAATAATTTTATAGTTTATATAAATCTAATACAACGCGTGAAACATTCTCGTGGTAAAAACTCATCAAGCCGTCCGTCAAACAGTTCAAAATTATTTGTTCCAAAAACCAAAAAACAAAGATAAAAAAAACGTTCTTCCATTCCACCGGTTTCACAATAGGTCAATACGCCTAGCTATTAATGTCAACGCGGGACAAGTGGTTATATCACTCGCGCGGTAGACAAACACACGACGGTAGCAGATAGCATCGCGTTCCGTACTCGAAATATCTGAGGACATTATTTATTACGAAACTAGAACGGACATATTATGTCGTAGGTATAACCTATAAACCTAAGTAGAAGCTGAGGCGAGTGGTTGAAAAAAAAAAACTACCGACTAGACGACATTGAATTTTACAATATAAATATATATAATATAAATTTATAATATACGCGACGAGTATTGTATCAAACGCAGACACTGTAAATACTAGGTCGAAATCCGTTAACGAAATTAC
The DNA here is from genome assembly GCF_005508785.2 of Acyrthosiphon pisum. Classification (NCBI taxonomy): domain Eukaryota; kingdom Metazoa; phylum Arthropoda; class Insecta; order Hemiptera; family Aphididae; genus Acyrthosiphon; species Acyrthosiphon pisum. The sequence continues at coordinate 33,690 of NW_021771338.1, read as the reverse complement.
AGACATAATATTAATATCTACCGACGTATTACGATGTCGAACATGAAAACTGTCGTCTTCTTGAACATATATTATACATAATATTTAGTAATAATGATAATATATCCGTCAAACGAGCCGCTCGCCAACACTATAATACAATATACCAATAAGTATTATTATTTAATTATTATGATATAGTCACATAATATTATAATATATATTATTATTATCGAAACATTTTTAATACGTCGCTCGCCGTCTACCAATACATGTATTTCGTGCCCATAATAATATAATAATGATGATAATAACAGTAATAATTATAATATATTATTACGTGTATACACGGGTACCTACGCCGTCTCGTAGTCTCTTACTTGTGCGCATACGCACAACAAATCATACCAATTCATGTTGGTATAGTGGTTAGGTTAGGAAAAATATAAATCAATTACATTCGTGTACGTTATAGTAATGTATTATTATAATAATATTATGTGTTATAAATATTATCATCGTTGTGGCGACGGAGAAGAAATTTTGAAACTATTATTTTTGTTTAAAACGATCGGATTTTTCAGATCACCACCGGTGGAAACCGAGACATGCTTCGGCGGTGGGGCGTAGGTAAATTGAGTCCCAAATAAAATTACTGTTTTTCAAAAGCGGTGAATCGAGTCCCTTGTATAATAGTTAAAGCGGTGAATTGAGTCCCCTGTAAAAAAATGAAAGCGGTGAATTGAGTCTCTCGTATATTATTAGACTAGTTTTCAAAATTACCTATACGTATAATCGCGCGTGCACCATTAGTTATTGCGAGCATATAAGCACATCAATGTCGCGTATTAATAAAATACTTATCTTA
>NW_021771338.1:24635-31039 GCF_005508785.2 Acyrthosiphon pisum | reverse complement strand
GAGAGGGGAATGGTCTTAGGTGAAATAATGATTGTTAACAACGACGTGGCAAGAAAATACGTGGTGTAAAATGAACACGCGGGGTTGACGACCTATTTCAATGAACGAAGGGACGCAGCTGGTAGTACCGGTGTAACCGGGATTATTTACCCCCGTGAAATTTTACTCAATATTTTAAAACACTACACACGGATACGGTACACGGTAGAAACTAGAAAGAAATAACTTTTATTGACGACATGAAGTTACACACACACACACACACACACACACACACACACACACACACACACACACACACACACACACACACACACACACACACACACACACACACACACACACACACGAAAGAAAAACGAGCCGCGCGACAACGATAAGCAATAAGATAAAAGAGATTAGGTAGATACTAGATACCTAATTATCAATGCTATTACACTATATCATTATTTACATTGTAGGTATTATTGTAATAAAATAGCCTAATTTGGGTTAACCGGAACATACTATTACTGTTTCAGTGGCTTCATTTTGTGAAAAAAAACATGTATGATTGTGAGGTACCCATATTATTATTAAAGACGTTGGGTAATTAAGAAATTGGAAAAATATAAAAAAATTAAATATTCTATAACTTGTACAAATACTCATATAAAATTATAAAAAAAATATTTCTAGTGAAATTTTACCCCCCAAAATTTTACCGGTGGGTAAATATTCACTAGTGATATTTTACCCCCGGAATTTTTCGCCGGGAGGTAAATATTCTCTAGTGAATATTTACCGGGGGAGGTCAAATTTCACGCGGTAAATAATCACGGGTACACCGGTTGCTGGTGTCTTTTGTAGGAACGACGGTTCAATGGCCCGTTACACGACCTAATATCCCTCGACGAATCGATATGGGTTTGTGTACAGGTATTGATTGAAGAGGGACTGTAAGTGAATGTACGTATGTGTGTGTGTGTTGAGCAGTTATGAATTTGTATTTCCTTGAAGGAAGTGTGCATAAAATCGTCCTACTACTGTATTATACCTACCTAATGTTATTTGGATAGTCTATATTGTAGATGTATATATATTTGATCACTGACCTTATGCGACGGTTTTTGTAATAATTCTCTGCATCGGGTTTATGTTCCTCCGGGGTAGTGTTCGACGGTCGGTATCACGGCGACAATATATGTATTTTGATTCGTATGGCTTATAAAATATTATGTGTGTGACGCTCCTTTCTAGAGCCTCATTGTATATGGTAATAAGAACCCGTGTTTTACCTATTGTGATTGTGACTATTATCGTATGCTCTTAGGAATCCCTTCACTCGCAGCTGTCGTACACAGTCGACGGCTAAACGAATGTAATTTAAGTTATTGAACACTGAAAGATTATGTTTATATATCCTAAATAGATAAACGTAGGTAATTATGTAATACTTATGATAATATTATAGACTAGGTTTTGATTTTAGAAATCCCTACACTCGCAGCAGTCGTACACAGTCGACGGCTAACCAAATGCAATTTAAGTTAATGAGCACTTAAAGATTATGTTTATATATTATCCTAAATAGATAAACGTAATTATGATCTAATAGTAACTAAATTATAGTAGTACGCTGTAGTAGGAAAAAATAAAAGATCGATAGTGGAATGTGGAGATTTTAGGTGGGACGAGTATATTATTATATTAAACACGGTGTAACAGACCGACACGTAATGTACGGTGAGTATGCGGGTTGATGACCTGCTTCGAAGAAATGACAGTTCAATGATCCACCGCTATGACGCCGGTGCTCGACAATGTGTCTCAGTAGGTTTTTTTTTTATTTTTTTTTATTTAGTGAACAAGGCTTCAACAGCTTAGGTTATTAGCCTACAATTTTAACAATATAAACATATATGAAAATAACAGATAATTATAATTTATGGTTTAAGTGTATGTAGTGGAAAAATTTATAAATAGCTTCAGTATTTTTCTCGCTGAGAGCAAGACTAAGAGAAGTTGTGTTTCAGTGTCTCAGTGGGTTTATTTGTATGTGTATGTGTATATGCACGTGTCTGGGAGTCGTGTAAAATTATGTTGTTTAAGAGTCTCCACATAAGATCGTCCTACTACTGTGTTATACCTATCTGCCTAATGATGTTTGGATTATCTACGCTTATTATACAAATATTCAATCACTTACCTTGCGCGTAGATTGCTGCAGGTGGTTCTCCCGAGTAGTTAGTAATTCTTCGGGGTCGTGTTCGACAGTCGATATGACGATGACAATATATGTATCTTGGTTTATATAATCTGTAGAATTTCGTATACCTTATACTCCTTTATAATTGTGACTATTACCATGTGCTCTCAACATTCCTACATTCGTAGCAAATGTACATAAAGTCAAATCGCCAACCGAATGTAATTTACAGTGATGAACATTTATTATTACACATTTATACCTTGAACACAGCTCTTAGAATTCCTACATTCGTGACAAGAGTACATATAGTCAAATCGCCACCCGAGCGTAATTTAAGTTAAATGAGCGCTTATACTACTATACTTATATTCTAAAAATATTGCTATGTTCGTGTTCAAAGTGTAATTGTGTAATAATGATGTACTTAACATTGCATGTGTCGTGTGTGGTGTATGAGGGAGCGTAAGTATATGCCTAATGTGTATATATGTACATGTATATTGGATCACCCCACACTTAATACGGTCCACCATTTGTTAGTTATCCTATGTTTTTATTTAAGTCTAAATATTACATATCACAAAGGCGCTTCTTGTGAAAAAATACACAAGTGCGCGCGAAATCGTTTTCCTAAAGACTGACTGTTGAGTGTTGAGTGCAAGTTACAAGGATTCGCATATATATATATAGGTACAAGGGTGAAAATTATGAGGTTGTCTCACGGGTTACCTGTGTGTTATAAGTTACAACCACCCTACGTTTAATTGTTTCCATAGTGGACATTTTTTTCCCATCACTAACTAAAATAGTTTTTTTTAAAATCATTTTCGTTTTCTATGCGTAAATATATTATTATCTATATAGATAAAGCAATGCTGATAAGGCAATGCTCAAAAGAAAATTAATCGTCATTTGTATAGGGTGGCCACAGATTACAGAAAAAAAAAAATATTTATCATAGGTAATTTGATATAATTTTAGGTTTGTATCTTATGTTTGGCGTTAAAACCACTACACAAATTACCATGTTAAAAATATTTCTAGTTTAAAATTAACAGAGCTTATAAGACATGGTAAATCAACTGGCGTTATTTAATTTTGTCACGGGCCACGTGACAAAAAGATCAGCTAGATAATATTATATATATATATATATGTGTGGGTGTTTGAGTGTACGCGTGCGAAGTATTAAGTAATGAGAGGGATTGAGTGGAATATTACCAGTGTAGTAAACCGACGTTTTCCCACAAAAACGGCGGTCAAAAGTCCAGGTGGCTAGAACAACATCACGCCACCAAAATAGGCCACTGATGCTGCTGCTTGAGATTTATCGCTTCCCGGCGACATAATATAGCGCGTTACACGGTTTGGTTGAACGGAAAGATTCTTTAACATTTGCCAAATTCTAAAAAACGTAGAAACACAACATACAAATTTAAAAATTAATTTTTAATCATTATAATAACATTGGGAATACCTACGGATAAACCTTATCTTAAAAATATACTAGAAATTGATAATATCACCATATTATAATATATACAATAGGGTGGTCCTTAAAAATAAAGATCAAAATTTTAACTGCGGCACTATCAAATTTGAAACTAAAATATAAAAAAAAATAACATTTGAGTAATTTGGCAACGATAGTATAGCTCTAAGACGAGCCTCATGAAAGTTGAAATTTAATTTGAGAGGGCGTATTTTCGTTTTTTCATATACCTCAACAATTATTGTAATTAATAAAAAAAATGCACATTACATTATTTTTAGACAATGAATTTATTTTAAAAATACATATATAGGAGAAAAGTTTTATAACTTAAGTGGTATATTATTTAAATTAGAACTTATAATCTAAAATTTTAAATTGTATTCAATTATCAAATTTCTTTTGAAAGTGTACTTCGTTTCGCATCAGGATACTTACACCGATAGTCATAAACTGTCTGCATCAAAAATCGTTTTTGTTCCTCGTCTTTAGTAATTTTGTCATTGTAATCACTTATTAATTTCACTCCCCTCTCAGCTGCATCATTTACAACTTTAACTTTATTAAGTAAAGATATTCCTTTTTGATAGTTGACATTTTTGTACCATTCTTCTGGATTTTGGTTAAGGAAATCTGTATCTATGTTAAACCTTTCAAAAAATTTCATCGACGAGCCTATTGATGAAATCAGAAATTTGTGAACTTTTTAGCAATGTTATGTTTATTATACAAGTATACCAATATTATTTTGTGTTTATCGGGTATTATACCCAATAAGTCCTAAGTCTTATCTTACCAGCCAGTTGAACGGGCGGTGGTCGTTTGGGAAAGCGTGTTATAAATTTGACAAAAAAATTTGTTTTAGTGTGTGAAATCAAAACAATTATTTACCTATGCGTGAGGGAGATTGACTTTGATGTGCATGTGATTTTGTTTTATTAATTTTTGACTGAATGTTAAAATATTTATGTACTATGATATTACTAGGTAAATAGTAAATACCAATATATTTTTGAGTATATTACTAATTATTAATTTTGTACCTATAAGAATCTGATAGAAAAGTATATACCTAACCGCGGTTCGACTGGAAAATCTTTTTGAAAACCCCAGGATCGTATTTTAATCACCGGTTTTAATTTCCACCAGTTTGTTTAAATGTGTGTTATATTATTGTTGTGATTTTATCACTGAATCATGTAGTTTTGTTTTTCTCCAATACCTTGCAATACCTATTAAATATTAGAATAATAATATACTTGTCTTACTGAGGCCGCTACATCGTTGGCTTCCACGTATCATTATAAAAATAATATGACCATCAACGATTGTCAGTAGCGATTTACTTTGTATTCGCCATATTTTGTACGCCACATCGTTTTGCGACTGTATATAAAATCAAAACTATATATTATTTTGAACCTTCTCTTAATCGGTAAACTAATATATTCAGTTTTGTATTTTTTTAACTGAATTCGTGTCCGTCGATTGTCGATTGCGGTATTCGAGTAAACATTTTATCCGGCGACTATTGGACGTGTTTTAGTATTTCAGCAACGAACACGACGATATTTATATTATATAAACCGGTGCAGAGTATAATATAACAAATTTAAAAAAGATCAGACGTCGACGGCACCGAGCGTACCTACATTTTCAAAAACTAATTCTTTTACTGGAGACAACTGTTGCGTGCACCCGACTTACAGGAGATGGTGACAGGATGGGATGATGGTAGTAGCGTCAAAATGATCATCAGTGTGTGGTTGATGTATTATTTATTTAAAATTGTAAAAATAATGAACAAGTTGAATTTAAACACTATTATAGATTATTCAAATTGACGAAGAAAAACCAGTGTCTTAGAAAATAAGCGATTGCTCGAATATTCTCTAAGTCCCGTACATCAAAATGTGTTTTACAATTACAATGATATTTGGTTTACAATTAATTGATTTATCATTACATTAATATTTGTTTTACAATTTTTCATTACAGTACTACAAATAATTGATTTTTCATTACAATTTTAATTACAATAATATTCGTTTTATAATTTTGTTATATTAATATGGCTTTACACTTTGTGTTTGACAGATAATATTGTTTACATTTGTTAACATAGTTTGGTTGTGCTCAATATATATTGTTTAAAGCATTGATACAATTTAACAATAATACATCTATATATATTTTCGTTAGTCGTTACATTAACACATATTATTAATTAATTCAATGAAAACTTATTTCAATACATATACATATATCTATTATTAATTATTTATTTATTATTATAAATTTTTTTTGTGTTAGTTCTATGTTATTTAAATTATTTCTTAATACAATAATAAATGGAGTAAAATCTCTCATTTTTTTTTTTGTTAATAACATGATAAATGTTCTTATAATTATTGTTAATAGCCATACACTCATTTCACTCATAATATAGTGTGATTAATTATATAAAATATAGTTAGTTAGTACTTTATTATAATATATTGTTGACTTAAGGTCAATTCCTTATGCTATCTTACTAATATATTTTTTTTTGTTAATTTAAAAGTCCATAGTTATGAAAACTCTATGTTATTTAATTAATGTTATTCCCCCTTTCTTTTTTTTTTTCATATATACTATTATCCGAATCCTATGCTATTATTGATATCGTATTTTAATTTGCTTTGATTTCACACTTACTCTATATTTTATGCCCTGTTTTTT
>NW_021771338.1:22398-22958 GCF_005508785.2 Acyrthosiphon pisum | reverse complement strand
AGTGGCGAATTAAATGATTAGTCGTTCGAACAGATTTCCGAACAGATTCGTGTGGCATTCGCGTACCTAACTTATTCAATTCTATTTAAATTCGATTTTACAGTGGGTAACGTTACCTATTATGCGTTTCAGCCTCACCGTCACTCATCCTCCCGATGCATAATAACGGTTTGGCGGCCTACAATAATAATATTATATTATCATGTTATAATTATAATAATCAAATTATATGTTGTTACAGACGTACGATAATAATTAGGGCAGTAAAGTTGTTGCATTTACATATTTTAGATTCTGAGCGGAGCGAGGAAGCTATTGGTTTTACAATGGTGCTTATTTTTTTTTTTTTTTTTTTTTTTTATATCCTGTTGGTATACAAAATTTCTACCAGAAGGAGTGCTTCGATTTCAATATATAGTACCTTATCTTTTAGAAAATTGGATCAAGATGGTACTTTAGAGAGGTAATTTTCCGATTTTCTCAATAGTTATTTATGCCACGGGAAAAACCAGCAAAAAATTACGAAAAAACGCTAAAAATGGGATTTTATTTTCTAACGC
>NW_021771338.1:20999-22298 GCF_005508785.2 Acyrthosiphon pisum | reverse complement strand
GGGCAGACAGCTGCAGCAACAAGACAACCTGACACTACTAACGACCAGTCTTTCCCTTTGGTATGATTTTATATATCCCCCCCCCCCCTGTTAGTAACTCTCAATACCTTTATCTCCACCCTTGTATAATGTTCTTAGGTTCATTTTGTATTTTTGCTGCGATACCTATCAGTTTTTACCCCTGACCACATGGTCCACTTAATATTATTATGTTAAAAATCTGCGGAATAATATTATTATGGTTAACTTAAAACTGTGGATTGATTATTATTAACTATGTAAAAATCTTGCAAAAGAGTTTATCAAAATATATCTTAAGCTCTTAGTACAAAACTTTTTATATATTACAATGTATTCTTACTATTATTATTTAGACATTAAGACAATTTTTTGGTTTATAATCATTGCTCATAGCACAACTACGGATGGACCACTTTCTAGAGCTTAAACTTCTCTTTATTGGACTAATTTTTACATAAATTTTTATGTTTTGATTTTGAGTGAAATCAGTTTGAAGTGTACTTGTCAGTTAACCATTGCTTTAACATACTTGTCATCAACCAATTTTGTATGTGGTGCATACTTAAAAAATTGTAATAGGTAATTTCAGTTATATTAAAATTTAACTTAGCAATAATTTTTTTAAGTTTGAATAATTCTCATTTTGAATTTTTTTTTAGAATAAAAGTATCAATAAAATGAAATCTTTAAAATAATGAAATTTTATTAAAAACAATGAAACTGTTCAGTTCTCAAATTATTTTTGGTGGTTTCTAATCATTGCCAAGTGTTCTGAAAAAAGCATAGGTTTCTTCTGTTTCATCACATTTTTTCATAGAATGAAACTCAATTTTTAACCTAATTGATATTATACTAATTTATTTACTGAAATAATTAAATATTATAATGCTAAAATTTCAAAATTGTATTGTTTTTTTAGAGAATCTTCAAAACTCTGCCAAGCTAGAATATCAAAATTCAAAATGGTGATTTCAGCAATCCGCAAACAATATGTAAAGAATTACTTACACATAAACCAACAGCCATGTTAAACACTAATTAAGAGGGCAAAGGCAGTACACATAACTCATCAACGTTCGGTTATGACTTTTATTCTGGACATCACAATTGTAAAAGACTGTCTTTGGGCTACCAGTGTTTCCAACCTTCAATATTATAATACATAATTTCTTAATTAACTTAATTTATAACAGACATAAATGTTATTATGTTGCTGAATTCCAAATCATTTTTCAACTGCGGAAATTATGAGAATTGTATTGATTTTTGGAAAAAAAA
>NW_021771338.1:17502-19126 GCF_005508785.2 Acyrthosiphon pisum | reverse complement strand
ACTATCATAGCTAAAATTTTATTTGCTCTTAGTTTTTTCATTATGATAGTTCTTGAAATAGTGTACTAGGTATTTTAATTAAAATTAAGAACACCTAGGTATTAAATACAAAATTGTTTATTTATATTTTTTTATTCGATATTACCCACAGGTACCTAATAATATCTTATACTTAAACCCGAGGGCGCCCCCTGGTGTCGTAATTCCGTACCACTCTAGAGGAAATTGGAGGGAAAACTTATTTAAATTATTTATCATTTATTTAATTGATAAGAACTAGATTCGGGCGTTATCATTTAATTCTTACGGCTTTCTTAGTCGGATTGCCTACCTGACTAGCTACTTGCATACAAGCGACTTACACTCCCACTGCATCCGATCCGCCGCAAGCAGATTGTCCGTTCGGGAATCGACTTTCTCCCGAGATGACTGATAGCTAGACACTCAAACTCAGAATCCGAATTTCCGATTTCAGCACATACGAGAACCGGACATACACGCCCGGGGGATCTGCGATCCGACGTAGTCGGATTGCCTACCTGACTAGCTACTTGCATACGAGCGACTCACACTCCCACTGCATCCGATCCGCCGCAAGCGGATTGTCCGTTCGGGAATCGACTTTCACCCTAGATGACTGATAGCTAGACACTCAAACTCAGAATCCGAATTTCCGATTTCAACACACACACTCCAGAACCCGACATACACGCCCGGGGCGTCGTCTGCGATCCTCGGATTGCCTACCTGGCTGGCTGTGTCGTACGATCGACTTGAATCGCCTGACTTACGACTAGACACTTTTCCAAGTTCAAAAATTACCGCTTAACCAGTGCTGCCAACACGACAAAACACAATACCCGACGACTTCGCCTTCCCGCCGCAGGCTGGATCAAAAAACCCAGCCCGAGGCGAAACGACAAAGATGCACCACCGCCCACACGGTCTTTCCGCCGCAGGCGGGATGACAAACGCCGAAATCTAGTATAATAAATAAATATATATAATTACTATAAATGGTTACTGTTAACTACACAGCGTAATCAAATCAACACTCCTTGGGCCCTGAACGAAATTTAACGCTCAAATGTGTATGGAATTGATGAACTGTGCACTCAAAACCACTTCACAGTTTTATGTGTGATAGGCCCAGAACTTAAAAATCGTTTAAAAAAATATACGCATAGTATTATAGCACTTATATATTTATTATTTTTGCAAAATACAAACTTGTTTGTATCGTTGCAGTTTTCGTAGTAATTAAACGACAATTATTGTTATTTAGATATCATTGGGAACTAATTTATTATAGTAATATTACTATCTTTATTTACACAATATTATGGATGGACTGTCAATTATAATTCGCAACTAGTAAAATTTAAAAAAAAAAATGCGAAATTCGAAAAATCTCTTAAGTCTATAATATTAATAGCTCAAAAAGAGTCAAAATATTTTGAAAATGTTACCATATATAGATAATGCTAATGTTTTAATATTTTGTGAAAATTTCAAGTGTCTACATACATATATTATGTTTACATAATTAAATAAAAATACATTGTAAATTGTTTAAGTATTTTCAATAAATTGATAGTTATACTGTATAACTCAGACTAGGTCA
>NW_021771338.1:13989-15390 GCF_005508785.2 Acyrthosiphon pisum | reverse complement strand
TTTTTTAGATTTTTTGGTAACAGAATTAACTACTTACGTGGAATCTTGTTTTACATTTTCAATCCTTAGATATAAAAGTTGAACATTTATAAATTTTTAACTGCAAAATAATTATTCAATTTTAAATTTGATAAATTTTATCAAAATTCGATCGTTAAATGCTTGTACAAAAAAAATTGTGTCTATGTATTTTTAATATTCTTCAACTACTATTGTAACAATATATCAGGAGCCTTGTATTAATTTCTTACACTTTTTGGCCCAACAGATAAAGCTTTATTGATATTTATAGAAAAAAAAAAACTAAAAAAATTGAAATTTAAAATTGTCTGTAAACAGCTCAAAACAAGTCAAATTATTTTCAAAATTTTATCGTGTATAGAAAATGCTAATATAAACATTCAGCGAAATTTTCATATGTCTACAGTTATTTGTTTTTGAATTACAATAAAATAAGAAAATCTTAGATAGATATATTAAAAGACTTACTGTTTATTTTCTTAATAGTGGATATATTAATTTTATACTTCGAAAAATTGCAAATACAAAACCACATTATTAAGCCCTATATGTACGAATATTTAATTTATGACCAAAATTGGAGAAACTGCTTAGTTGCTTCAAGTGCGTCTGAAATGTACACTTTCATGAAATCGCGTAAAATAAAGATTTATCCTCAAAAAATTTTAGATATTTGTTTTTATTCAAAAAATATAAGTCGACAGAAACTTTCACCAATTGTTCAGATTGGGCAATTTCTTCATATTATTTTCTTTTCAAAATATTTCACAAATTTTTGACCATTTGAAATATCTTATTTTTTTAAGTTTTTTTTTTTTATAAATAACGATAACAATTTTAGTTGTGACAAAATAATTGGAAATTTATTACAAGATTCCACTTAGTTGGTCTTACTGTCGTTCAAAAATTATTAAAATCCATATGCACAATTTTTTTTATAAGCGTTTGAAGTTCAAATATATCGTCAACATTTGTCAAAATATTTGCTAATTATTAAAACCTAAGAATTGAAAATTTAATTTAAGGTTGTCCATAAGTTTTACAAAAATTATAAAAGAAGTCGAGCGTAAGTCAACTAAAACATTATTACGAGCGTCTAAAGTCGGTCACCGTAAAAATTAAAAATACACGCATAAAATAATGATTTTAGATTTTTGTTGTTGTTAAAAAATTATTAGTCACAGAAATTTGAAACTTTTACAACATTTTAAATTAGTATTTTTTTCACATACTTTAAAGTTTAATTTTCATAATATTTCGCTTATTTTTAAGCTATTTACAGACATTTGAAATATTTTATTTCCATAAACTGTATTCAGGTAAATGTGAAAAAAAAAATGTTTAATGAATTTAATTTAATACACGGTTCCATTTTGTATA
>NW_021771338.1:11027-13889 GCF_005508785.2 Acyrthosiphon pisum | reverse complement strand
GTGTGTGGGTCACACCAGCACCGATTTCATTTAATAAGCTATTTTAGATTCTGAGCGGATAGAATTTAATACGATTTAGCTAATATGGTGTTTTTTTTTATATCCTGTATACAAAATTTCTACCAGAAGGAGTGCTTCAATTTCTACATATAGTACCTTACCTTTTAGAAAATTGGATGTAGATGGTACTTTAGAGAGGTTATTTTTCGATTTTATCAATAGTTATTTAATGTCACGGGAAAAACCACCGAAAAATTAAGAAAATACGCTAAAAATGGGATTTAAATTTCTGACGCTTCGTTTATCACCATAGAAACGAATAAAAAATTATAATATTATAATATTAATTCAACTCACATGATATAATAAATAATAACAATATAAAGTATCCAGACTGACAAACGGTCTCCGCTCAGAATCGTTTTTCTTATACAACGATGTTATATCATTGAATTCAAGTCTAATACAATCCATTATACAATGACCAACTTATTGTAACCTACTGTACAGCAGAGCGACATCCACTTATCTGCTTTTTTTTTAACTTTATTGTCATAGGCACAATATAGGTACTGTTTTTTTGAAATTTTTTTTTTTTTATCATTACTGTTAATCATTTTTATTTGTTCATTGATTACAAATAAATGTATTTTTGTATATTAATTTAAAATTTACGTAGAAGAATAATTGCGCAATGAACCCACACATACATTGCAGACGAATAGGTTCTGTAAAAAGTACAATATATAATAATAATAATATTATACGTAAATCTGTTGGCGGAACGTACTCCGGAAACGTGCTCTCACATGAATAACATCTCCTGCTGCACACGGATGTCAAGTCTGCCGAAACAAGTCGCCCGTGGTCCGATGCTCTGCGAGGTATCTGACAACACAGTCATCGGCTACGACTGAATCGCCGTCGCATCTCGTCGATATGCAATTAGTCTCCTCTCGACGCCAGTTGTAACTAATAACTAGTGAGTCAGTAAAGTACCTATAACGTCAATCAGAGACGTTGAAAGTCGATTTTGCTTTGCCAACAAAATTACACATATATATGTATGTAAATATTATTATTGTTAACGGTTGGAGAATTTTTTTGCTAATAGATTGTAGTAAGGAGAAATTACGCAGTTAGGGGAAGGTAATGGTTTTAGGTGAAAGAGTATACGTTAAGCACGATATGGCAAGAAAATACGTAGGTAGCGAAAAATGAATACGCAGGGTTGACGACCCATTTCAATGGACGAACGTACGTAGCTGGCGGGACCGGTTACTGGTGTCTGAAATAAGCTCCGAGGAGATGTTATAATATATAACAGTATATATACTGCGTATGTACCTGGGTACGATGGATATACTTACACACATACGTACACCTATAACCAGTGTTGGGTAAGTTACTTTTAAAAAGTAATTAAGTTACTTTACTCGTTACTAAGAGATAAATGTAATTAAGTTACTTTACTCGTTACTCAAATAAAATTGTAATGAAATTACTTTACTTTTCAAATAGAAAAGCAACTCATTACTTTCCCGTTAAAAAAATAATTTTTTTTTTAATTTCTAGGCAATAATATTCTGCTGGCAAATTTAACAAGCAAATTCTTTATAAAACATGTATAATTAATAGGATCATATAAAATTTAGTCTTTCACACAAGCTATATTCACAGGAAACCTATTTAAAGGAATAATACATTTAATTAACTGTTCTCGTAATTTACGGTACAATTAGACTTTTCAAATATCAAAACCATTGAAAACTGAATTGCGCCGATTAAAATTAAATTTATATACATATTAGAGTGGTAAACATAATAATACCCACATTATACATGATTTTTTTTCAATTCGCAATTGGTAGGTATAGCCGTATAGGTACCTACTTAATAATTCGAAACTGTAACGCGTTATTCTATAGAAATTACTTTTAAAAAAAGTACAATATTTAATCATTCCTCCGGTGAAATCGATTTTTATTTTTCAAGATAACGACAGTAAAAAAAATTTCCCTCCGTATAAACAGTAGGTAGTTATTCCGGTGGGTGGTTACTACAGGAATAAATATATATACATATATATATATATATAGATAGGTAGATGTGTGTACTGTGTATACCTAAATATATATACACATTCATACAGAGCACATGACGTATAAAAATATATTTTTTTTATACACTATGACGTGTTAGCTGCTGCAGTATATAGACGGGTATGTACGGTATTGTCGTATACGCCACGCTAAGGCTTGACGTATGTAACAGGTATATTTCGGTTTCCCAACCGAGTAAATTATCGACACCAGCTGTATGGGCCTTATTTAAATTCTCCTTTTGGTGACCACGATAACGAGTACTGCACAAATGGATAATTGAAAAAGGTACAACAGGATTTACGCTATACAACTCTAAGGTTACTTTACTCTCGAACAACTGACCACGTTAACGAGTACTGGATGTTCGAGGGTGAGATCTCTTTAACTTAGACAAAAGTCTTACTCTTTCTCGACTGACCACGATAACGAGTACTGGACGGGAAAGTAAGTACTACAGTGTCTTGTTATCTTTTCTAAAAGTGTTGTTCACCACAAATGTCTCCGTACACACACGTGAGATAGAGTACTCTAAAACGGGAGTAAAAAAAAACAAGTAACGCTTAAATAATAAATTTGAAACATAATAAAAATTGATGGTTACAAAAACAAATAATTGAAAAAGGAAAGACTTGTCGTTATAACAACGGCACCTTGCTAATAACCGAACAGCCCCGCTCCCGCATAGTTGCTGCTGCCTTAAGTCCCTATAGCCAATAGCCATTCATATTTTGTTGACTCGGCATCCTTGACGTCTGCT
>NW_021771338.1:7900-10698 GCF_005508785.2 Acyrthosiphon pisum | reverse complement strand
TTATCGGCTAATATATATTTACTTGTTATATATGTATCTACAGACGCATACTGCAGTATACCTACACATTATACCCGCTGCCGCGGACTAGCGGACTGCACGAATCCGGTGTTTGTCAACTCGGCGTTTCCTGCGTTTCAGCGGGAAATTGTTGATTTCATTCTTTTATATTATGTATCGTCAATAATAATATATAGACGCACACACATACACACACGGCGCATATACTTACACGCTATTTCGGGCGGAATAAGTGAAACGGAATGCGTGCGTCGGACGACTTATTGTTTTTTAAAAGAACGTATAATCGTAAAGTGGAAAGTTTGTCATAATGTCTATATAAGTATATAGAATATTAAGTATAATATTCGCCCCTGATATATATATATATAAGATTACATAAAGGAGAGGCGAGAAAAGTATATCGATAAGTCAAAAAGAAAAAAAGGGGAAAAAAAGAGCACTGTTCTATTATCCGGTCGTGTTTTATCCGACGACGACGATACGAAGACGCGTCGAGTCGATAAATATTATTTGGCACTTTATTCGACTGGTTTACAACACCTCCGTCGACGACAACGGTGAGTGGTCTCTAAAACAGACTAATGGACTTTCGTGTGTGTGCGTATGCCATCCGCGTCAGAGAGAGGTTGGGCTAAGAGCATACAATAAATGTATATAATATTGTAATATGTATATATAGTATATGGGTACGCGATAATATGCTATATTATGTACGCGCCATATATGTCTACCACGTTATAATGTGTATACATAATATAATATATACGGTGGACGAGGGAACGAGTTCCTGAGCGGGGGTGGACCGGCCCATTATAGTCAAGTTAATGTGTGCAGTGTGTATTCCGACGTTCCGATAAATATTATTTGGCACTTTATTCGATTGGTTTACAACACCTCATCGTGAAGGAGACTTTTAGTTATATTTTTTTCAAAATGTATTTAATCAATGTACAAAATAAATGTATAATTTACAGTACCTATAATATGATATTATATAGGTACTTATACAAAATAGTATGATATTATTAACTATTAACTAATTACAACAATTTAATAAGTAATTACTAAAAATAATGAAATTACTTTCTGAACGAAGACCATTTGTCAGCCTAAGATATTTTATTTTATTTCCTTAAGTTTTAGTAAGTAAGTTTCTCTTATTAAAAGGGAATTTTTACGAGTTTTATAACAATTCTAATTTCAAACGCTTATGAAAAAAAATTGTGCCTATGCATTTAAAAAAAAATTACATTACTGTAAGGCCATATACAAAATGGAACCGTGTATTAAATTAAATTCATTAATTATTTTTTTTTTCACATTTACCTGAATACAGTTTATGGAAATAAAATATTTCAAATGTCTATAAATAGCTTAAAAATAAGCGAAATATTTTGAAAATTAAACTTTAAAGTATGTGAAGAAAATACTAATTTAAAATGTTGTAAAAGTTTCAAATTTCTGTGACTAATAATTTTTTAACAACAACAAAAATCTAAAATCGTTATTTTCTGCGTGTATTTTTAATTTTGACGGTGGCCGACTTTAGACGCTCGTAATAATGTTTTAGTTGACTTACGCTCGACTTCTTTTATAATTTTTGTAAAACTTATGGACAACCTTAAATTAAATTTTCAATTCTTAGCTTTTAATAATTAGCAAATATTTTGACAAATGTTGACGATATATTTGAAGTTCATACGCTTATAAAAAAAATTGTGCATATGGATTTTAATAATTTTTGAACGACAGTAAGACCAACTAAGTGGAATCTTGTAATAAATTTCCAATTATTTTGTCACAACTAAAATTGTTATCGTTATTTATAAAAAAAAAAAACATAAAAAAATAAGATATTTCAAATGGTTAAAAATTTGTGAAATATTTTGAAAAGAAAATAATATGAAGAAATTGCCCAATCTTAACAATTGGTGAAAGTTTCTGTCGACTTAAGTATAATTAATATAATTAATATAATATAATTATATTTTTTGAATAAAAACAAATATCTAAAATCTTTTGAGGATAAATCGTTATTTTACGCGATTTCATGAAAGTGTAAATTTCAGACGCACTTGAAGCAACTAAGCAGTTTCTCCAATTTTGATCATAAATTAAATATTCGTACATATAGGGCTTAATAATGTGGTTTTGTATTTGCAATTTTTCGAAGTAAAAAAGTAATATATCCACTATTTAACATTGAAAATGAGTAATTGAAATTAAGAAAATAAACAGTACCTAAGTCTTTTAATATATCTATCTAAGATTTTCTTATTTTATTGTAATTAAAAAACAAATAACTGTAGATATATGAAAATTTCACTGAATGTTTATATTAGCATTTTCTATACACGATAAAATTTTGAAAATAATTTGACTTGTTTTGAGCTGTTTACAGATTATTTTAAATTTCAATTTTTTTAGTTTTTTTTTCTATAAATATCATTAAAGCTTTATCTTTGGGCCAAAAAGTGTAAGAAATTAATACAAGGCTCCTGATATATTGTTACAATAGTAGTTGAAGAATATTAAAAATACATAGACACAATTTTTTTTGTACAAGCATTTAAAGATCGAATTTTGATAAAATGTATCAAATTTAAAATTGAATAATTATTTTGCAGTTAAAAATTTATAAAATGTTCAACTTTTATATCTAAGGATTGAAAATGTAAAACAAGATTCCACGTAAGTAGTTAATTCTGTTACCAAAAAATCTAAAAAATACATAAGCACAGTTTATTTTTATAGTCATTTTAAGTTCAAATTTG
>NW_021771338.1:4001-5644 GCF_005508785.2 Acyrthosiphon pisum | reverse complement strand
CTTAAGTATTTTCAATAAATTGATGGCTGTTTTACAAAAGCCTAATTGTTCTTATTTTTCCGAAAACGTTGACCTAGTCTGAGTTATACAGTGATATACAGTGAGTTTTTGGGTGATAGGAGTAAGATTCAATGTTGAACTGTTTTTATAAACACTCATCTTTTAAAATGTACGCAGGTAAATAGAAATGTTAACATGATACCTAAGCTTGAATATAATAATTATACATTTAGCTTATATACATACTCTGTTGATTTAAAGTTGCTTTAGCTGCGGTGAAAGTAATCTATAATAAGCTAAATTAAATTGTATTTTATATCGTTCGACCGGAATGCTATTATTTTGCTTACTCAGCGCTCCGTCTAATTAACATTATTATGTACATCTATGTTATATTATATTGCAAATTTATTATTTGAATTTGCACACATTTAAATATTGTGGTAAGGTCCGTGGGTAATTTTAAATATGAATAAAATATAATTTATATCAAAAAAAAAGTCAACGAAGGAATTTACAATTTACGGGATCTGAAACTTTTGAATAAATGATAAAATATTTTTATAAATACCTGGCGAATAAGACCATATATTTATTGAATATATTAGTATAGTATATTTAATCTATGCTCAGACATACCTACCGCACTGAATCGTTTGCAACGATTTGTCATCAAATTCAAATTTAACACATCCATTACAATGACATAAGTACTCAATGACTGTGTAGGTTCACTCAACACCTATTAACATTACATACTATAGTTAACTACTTTATTTTTATTTCTTTGGATAGGAGGAGTAACATTCTTCTATGTTTTTGGCATTACGGCTACACTGCTGTCGTATTCGCTATCTTTGGTGGCCGCCGCCGGATGCGACGGATAGCTGATCCATGGTTGCGCCGGATTGCGGTATGAGAGTTCCTCTTTATTCAAAAGCCGTATTGCGATTGTTATAGTTTTCTCTTTTACTCCTAAAAGCCGTTATAATTATTGTAAGCTAACTGTATCGCCGTTTGCCGCTACCATACCGCCTGGCAAGACTTGTGTGTCGGCGGACGAACCACCGGTTATATTGTGTTCGTTTACGCTTATGCGTCGTTAATAACTAGGTAGTTTGTATTTAATAAACCATTCTGGTATTCAACCAAGTGTTGAACTACTTGTTTATAAATCAAAATCATGACAACCCCTTTTAACATTTGTCCCAGTTCACATTCAATTCAATGTTGAACTTATTTTATATAATTCTTATACAATATACGTAACTGAAAATATTAACATGATACCTAAGTCTATTGTTTGATAAAATGTTGACAATTATAGTAATACAAATGTTGGAAATAAATAAATAATGATGAATGATATTATTGGTATCTTTTGGCATAACTGTATAACAGGTAACCTAATAAATTATTTTGCAATCCATTAGTGAACTATATTCGTTTGAAAGTTGATCAAACTACATAATATACTTATTCCGGGTGATTCTAAATCATTATTTCAAAAAATGTAAATTATATTTTTAAATATTTTTTATCCTTATATTAATTTTTAAAATTATTTTCCTTTTTTGAATGACAACATTAGGTTTTAATTTTATATTCCAAAGCAGAATATTTTTCTTAGTATTTTGATACAT
>NW_021771338.1:0-3897 GCF_005508785.2 Acyrthosiphon pisum | reverse complement strand
CCGTACCACTCCACTCAGCTCATCTACACTTTGAATATTTATAACATATAAACTACTCGCCCCAAATTCGATTTTCATGTATCAAAATACTAAGAAAAATATTACACTTTTTGAAATAATGAGAGTTCAATGATAAAAGAATCACCTGGTATAGATAATATTTTACAATATTATTATTATTACATAAATAAACAAAATTTATTTACCTAACTGATTAGATATAGGTAAATATATAATGATTTTTCAATGATAACACCGTGATAATAATATATTTTATCGTAAATATAATATTATGCAAAGACTATGTGAAATATTTGTGTGTAAAACATTTGCGCTTTGCAGTCGATGTGATGTATAAACGTACAGACCAGGTAGACCAAAGTATGTATCATTTTCTAGTATAATGACTTATAAATTACAACTTATGAATACTAAATGGGGCATGGGTATTGATGAATGATTAGCTAAGAAAAAACTCCTGTGTAAACTAGCTATAGCATCTATAACAAAAAGCTGTTTTGAATACCTAAAATATTTTTTTTTTTTTGATTTAAAAAATATATTAAATGCCTTAAATATTGTATACAATATAGTAATATACAGTAAACACATAATTTTTTGTAAAAATTCTAAATAATATTTTTAATACCAAACTAATAACAGTTCGCAATACATTTTGTTTTGTATTAGTTCAAAAACCTGTAAATTATTTTATTTAATTTTATATTAATTTTTATGAACTATATCTACGATACTAAAATTATCATAAATCGATGTTATCGGGAATTAAAAAAAAGTTGAGCGTAAATCCATAGAACTTTTCTATAGGTAAGCGTCTGAAGTTTAATTGTTGATAAAATTCATCAAAAACACGAAAATTGGAAAAATTATTTCATGTTTGATATTCATAAAAATTAATCATTTATAACTAAGCTTTGGAAATTGAATACATGATTGCCCTTAAGTTATCCTTTATCAAATAAAAATAAGATACATTTATTATGAGCTTTAAAAGCTGGACATTGGATAATCAACCACTCTTAAATTAACAAATTCTCACACGATTATCATTTTCTATAAATTACATTTAGACAAAATATTGAAAACTTTCAAATTAATTGTGGTTAAAAAAATATGAAGTCTTCAATTTATAAAGCTAAGAATTGAAAATGTAAAACAACAAATCTCATACTGTAACCAAATAATCAAAAAAATATATTAACACAGTTATTTTTACATACATTTTAAGATCAAATTTGGAAGAAAATACATAAGTATTAAGACCAAGAATTACGATTTTAATTATTTTGTTGTAATTTACAAATATTATTCGCAGATACATAATATATGCAATTTTTAGAGTACCTATATTATTATAAAATTTATTTTATACATAATATTTTCATAACATTAAATTATTTTAACCTGTATAAACTGGCATGATAAATGTAACCACCACAGAGGAATATTTATTCTGTATGCGTAAGACATAACAGGGGCCTACGCAATAACTTCTAAATAATATATAACTATAGAATAAAAATATTGTATTGTTTTATTAAAAATTCTAACTAAATATTAATTTAGACTAGACGTCCAAGCCAGTTGTGCATATAATTAATTAAAATTTGTTTGAGTTAATATTGTTAATGCAATACCATAAAGTACTGTTTTTTGAAGTGTCATTTATTTCCAACATATTATAAAAAAAAAAAATTGTATAGCAGTACAACAATATGCAATATAAGTCTCTATTTAATGCAACAAAGTTTAAACCATCAGCAACCATGTTCTTAAGTTATTTTCAGCAACATCATACAAATATGGAGCCATAGTCCAGGGTTAGAAACATTATATTTTAATAATTAACCAGATGCGTAAAGTATTTTATACAGTTTATTAAAATTACAAAAAAATCAACAATTTCTGGTAAGTTGAAAGATGATTTTTCCAGTTTTTCTTCAATACATAAGCTTTGTCGTAAATTATAAAACTTCTGTTTGTGGTCGACAACAAAAATAGTATGATTTGTAAAAGCCAATTGTTCAGTATATACATTTTAAAGATCTGGATGAGAACATATCGATGGCTCAGTGCACACTTGTTATAAGTCCATTGTTTCCATAATTCACTTTTTGATACCAATAGATAGAAAATGAAGTTCTCTTTACTTTTTTTATACAGTTTTTGTTTTCAACAACCAGTAATTCATGTGATATTTATTATTTTCAATTATCATGAATGACAGTTATAGCCTTGTTTATTTTCGCCCTAATCTAGTAAGTCCTAAATTTTTAGTTATAAGTCCTTAAATTTTGTACTTATACAGTTATTTTATTGCACACTTATCATATGTCCGGACTTATTATACATTTGACTTGTATTCCCCAATTTATGAAGTGCCTAAATGTTATAAGCCTGGACTTATTATATGAGTGCAGTTAAAATATTTCAGATGTAGGACTTATTAAATTTGAGCATAAAAATTAACTATAAAGAAGTGGACTTATAATGATTTGTGTTGGATTACAAACAACTTCAGTGATATTGTTTTGTTTTTAATTAACCCTGTTTTGATAAAGTAATGAGTAGTATTATTACTCATATGATGACTTATCTTGTAAGTTGTAATATTAATATTATGGCACAAATAATTAAACAAGAAATATTATCAATATTAGCTGAGCTTTAATTGTTCATTTCATAGACCTAGTTAGTAAGTAGGTATATGGTGCATACCATAAAATTAAGTTCCTTGGAGTAATTATGATTCCAAATTAATAAAATAATATACTATAATTATTAATACGGTTTTATGATAATATATTATTAGGTACCTGTGGGTAATATCGAATAAAAAAATATAAATAAACAATTTAGTATTTAATCCCAGATAGCAAAAATATAATGATAATTTATAATACTAAATTATTATTAAATCGTTATATTTGAAATAATATCATTAAAATAATATAGTATTATTTTATTTACATGACATTATTAATAATTCAAATAATCAATCATACTATATTATTATTACTTCATTACGATAATATTATTATTTATATAATAATATAGTATTGTTTTATTTGGAATACATTTGTAATATTATATTTAAAGTAATAACACAATAATATTTTATTGTTATTACTTCAATACGAGAATATTATTATTAGTAAAATAACATAATATCGTTTTATTTAGAATACATTTATAAGATTATTTTCAAAATAACTACTGAATCATACTATATTATTATTAATTCAGTACACAAATGTTGACTGCTATTATATATAATATACATAATATGGTATATCCTTTTATTTTGAATACCTCATATGTTCAATGACAACAGTTTATTATTGTAAATTCATAAGCATGCGCTCGGAGAAGGCAAGAGAGGCAGCTGCCTCGCCTGCAAGATTTTCCGCTTCCACGACTCACGAGATCCGTTAAAGCAATAGTGCAGTACTGGCCACTTGGGTATTATAATAATTATATATTATAATATACTATTTTTTACAAATATTTCTAATATGTAATATCAAAATACAGTCGATTCCGCTTAATAGAGACACTGGTTATATTATATATACGGCGGGTATATAAGATGACCTCAAATTGTACATAATATATATATGGCCTTTCAATGTAATATGTAAAGGCCACTTACACGGACGCCGTCATACAGAGCGTATACGGTGTGTTGTGTGTGTATAATATAGTTACAGATAATATATAGTCCAGTGTTGTACGTTACTTATATTATACTATTAAACATAATCATAATAAGTGTATGTTACTTATTTATACTAATACCAATAA
Organism: Acyrthosiphon pisum; assembly: GCF_005508785.2. Lineage (NCBI taxonomy): Eukaryota > Metazoa > Arthropoda > Insecta > Hemiptera > Aphididae > Acyrthosiphon > Acyrthosiphon pisum. Next base: position 72 of record NW_021771338.1, on the reverse strand, counting down.
TTGTCCATCCAATCTTCACTTTCAACATGACCAGTATGTTCTTTCCTTTCTTTCCATTATAATATAGGTATT
>NW_021771337.1:3350-4263 GCF_005508785.2 Acyrthosiphon pisum | reverse complement strand
GACGGTCGGAACTCTGTCGGCATGTATTAGCTCTAGAATTACCACAGTTATCCAAGTAACTTGGGTACGATCTAAGGAACCACAACTGATTTAATGAGCCTTTCGCGGTTTCACCTTAATGCGGCTTGCACTGAGACATGCATGGCTTAATCTTTGAGACAAGCATATGACTACTGGCAGGATCAACCAGGGATCTCGGTTTTACAACAACTGCGGCCCGCGACGGCGCGGACACTCGTCGCGGGACGCGTGCGTCCGAGCGCCGGTCCGCCCGTGCGGGCGAACCGACGCCGAGGAAGGTCGGACGACCGTGACCGGTGTACGGTCACGGCGCCCGACCGACCGCGGTTCGTGTGGGATACGAGCGCGGACGGGCGCCCGTGACCCGCGCGCTTCGGTCGACGCGAGCGCCGAGCGCCGAGCCCGCAGAACGCGGGGCGGCGGTCGGCTGCGGTGACCAAGCGAGCGGGGAGAGCGCGCCCGGCGCGACGTGACCCGTGCGTTGACGAGAGCGGGATTGGCGCGTACTCCGTCCGTTTCGAGCGGATGGAGAATAACCGCGCCAGCGCCCCTCGCCAGGTTTGTAACGGCCCCCAGCCGAGATCGTGGGGGAAGCCGGGACGCGACGCGAAGTCCGTCGTCCCGGGGCTTCGCCCCGGCGACCGCCGGGCACGGCGACGATGGCCGGCCGCGGCGGGAATGTTCTGGCTTCGAGAGCTAGTAACTTGCGAAACGGTAACGGGAGTCGTCATCGGTTTCCCGAGGAAAACGATTTGCGCGTCGGAGGCCCACCGGGGGGGAGGACCTGCGACGCCGGTTGAGTTTTTGCCACTCGGCGTGCGAGATGGGTCGGTCGCCGAAACTTGGACCGATACCATCGACGGGCGCACTGGATGCTGATACCATTTCCGGA
>NW_021771337.1:0-954 GCF_005508785.2 Acyrthosiphon pisum | reverse complement strand
CGAGCCAATTTATCCTAAAGTCCATGCACGGCACAGTGGCACCCGATCCGCTCCCGGGGAAGCCGCCGCCGTCCGACCGGCACTCTGCCCGTCGGTCGTCGACGCGCCCGCGTGACTATCGAATACCCGGTACCGAGGCTCCGAGACCCCGTAACGTGTTCGGCGCACGCCACCGACGACCGCCCGCGGTGTACCGTCCGCTGCCGAAATCATTTTTTTTTTTTCACCTCGAACACCGCCCGTCGAACGCCGACCAATTTATCCTAAGTCCATGCACGGCACAGTGGCACCCGAATCCGCTCCGAGGAAGCCGCCGCCGTCCGACCGGCACTCTGCCCGTCGGTCGTCGACGCGCCCGCGTGACTATCGAATACCCGGTACCGGGGCTCCGACACCCCGTAACGTGTTCGGCGCACGCCACCGACGACCGCCCGCGGTGTACCGTCCGCTGCCGAAATCATTTTTTTTTTTCACCACGAACACCGCCCGTCGAACGCCGACCAATTTATCCTAAGTCCATGCACGGCACAGTGGCACCCGAATCCGCTCCGGGGAAGCCGCCGCCGTCCGACCGGCACTCTGCCCGTCGGTCGTCGACGCGCCCGCGTGACTATCGAATACCCGGTACCGGGGCTCCGAGACCCCGGGCCGCGTTCCGCGGTCGCCCGGGACGACCGCCCGAGGTGCGCCGGCGACGAATTTTTTTCTACCCGCGTGACTATCGAATACCCGGTACCGGGGCTCCGAGACCCCGTAACGTGTTCGGCGCACGCCACCGACGACCGCCCGCGGTGTACCGTCCGCTGCCGAATTCAAAAAAAAAAAAATTACCACCATTGTGCGTAGCGGTACGGCATGTGAATTTTAAAATTAAAAACCTCGTCCGAGCGTCGGCCGTCGGTCAGAAAATTCTTCTCGAGGCACACCAATGTCAACGCGTAGTGGCACGGTAGC
>NW_021771336.1:1498-8769 GCF_005508785.2 Acyrthosiphon pisum | reverse complement strand
GATCATGGACCATATATATACACGATAAATATAATTAACCCCCTGGTTAAGTCAATGGTATACAATTATCAACTGAGGAAAGGTGACTATATAATAAACCAATTGTATGCATTAACCAGGGAGGAAATTCAAGAAAATGCGCATATATATAAAGTAAATATTATATAATAATTATATTATATATTTATGATATATTTAAGAGGATGTCGAACCCCCCCATGTTTCCTTCGTCTTACATGTGTACGATACCGCACATTTTACATGAGCAGGTGTAACATCCTCTTAATAATAATAATACTAATAATAACATTCTTATCCTAGATGAATACAAAAATGTTTAATGTAAATATTAAACAATACAATAATACTGAAACAGTTAAAACATGTGAAACAAACCTTAATATTAAAATTAAAATTATTCAAAAAGCGGTGGACAATATAATTAGGAATAATTTTAATACAAATACGGCAAAAATTAATGATTTGTATAACCGTCTCTACAATGATTTACAAGAAAAAATAAGTGCCAACATAAAAGAAATAAACATACAAAAAAAAAAAAATCATTATATCACTCTGTACACACAGAAACAACAACCACAAAACCTCCACCGACAACAACAAAAATAAGCCCTGAATTGTTCTATGGACTGTAAGTAAACTATTTATAGTTATTTTTTTTTTATTTAATTAAAATATTTCTTACTTATAATTTCAGCTCCACATTTGATTATTTTTTGGAACAACAATTAACCAGATATGGGTTGACAAATTTATAATTTGCTAATTTTCATCTAATTTTTTTACATTATAATATACTCGGATGGCCTGTAAGTAAACAATTAATATTACATAATTAGTCATAATATTATTTAATATATTTCTTAATTATTAATATAGCACTACATTGGATCTTTTCGTTAAAAACAAGAAGAATTATATGGCTTATCTATTTAAACTACACATTTTATTCAAATTTATATATTTATACCTAATATTTGTAATCTACTTTTTTATCATTTTAAATTTTTACTAACTATTTTACATATACTTGAAATCATTACACATATTTATTTTAGACACAATCATTATACAATTTTAGATTCTTAGTGAAACGATGAATGTATTTTTTATTAAGTATACTTTGGGTTGAAATCATTATACAATTTTTTGATAACATTTTTTTTATATTATATATTTGTCATTGATGTATACCAATAATATGATTTATAATGAATTTTTTTTATAAATAATTAGGATTTATTTTTTATATATTTTTTATATTATATTTTAAATTAACTATATCACTGATTTTGAACAGATTGTGCAATCTGTTAACATATTGTGGGACCAGACACATTTCTACGGACAAATATTAATAAAAATATACTATCTTCTTGTAACTCAATTGCAACTGTATCAGTTTTCTCTATATATGTACAAAAAACATACACATTATCTCAGGATTACTGATTGCAAGTTTCTAAAGTTTAAACATTTAGGTATAATGTGTTAGTAAGTATATTATTTTCAAATTACTTGTTTATCTGTGTACATCAAGGGTAGTGACAAAAGTTTACGACGTATACGTTGTTGGCTTATCAGTCAGGTGTCAACATTTGAGGTCATTATGTGTACCTGAAACAAAAAAGCTTTTTTTATAAAACTGTATTTGTGGTAGTATTACATTTAATGTATTACTTTTTGACGATGTCGGAAGAGTGCTATTGACATACCAAATGATAGTTCGCACAATTGACATTTATAAGGTTTGAGGTGCAAATGTACATCATTAGTGTGTATTTTCAATTGTTTTTCAGTTGCATATGTTTTGGTACAATGGAGACATTTAATTAACTCATGTTTGATATGTATGGTTTTTTGGTGATAATTCAGATCACTTATTTGAAGAAAAGAACTTTTGCACATCTTACATTTATACCTCTTCCTGCGAGAGTTGTGTATTTCTTTATGTCTTTTAACTGATTTTTGAGACGAAAGTTTTTTATTGCATATTTTACAACTATAACCCTTTTTGGGGGAATGTGTTATTATATGTTTTTGGAACCAACCATGTTTTTTGTACTTTTTTTGGCATATACTGCAATGGTAGCGGTCATCCTCGATTGGACACTTATCACTGGGTGTAGCCTCTACATCACACCTTTTAACAATGATGGGACTTGTAGCGATGGACTCTACAAAATAGCAAAAAAAAACATTTAGGTATAATTTGTTAGTAAGTACATTATTTTCAAATTACTTGTATAGGTGTGTACATCAACATTTTTTGTGACATTGACAAGAGGAAGTGGACCGCGATGATTGCTTGCCAAATGGCACAGGAATTTTGATCGGTTCATAAATTTATTGTTGCATGCATCACAATAATTATTTTTCATGTTTTTTTATACTGAGTATAAGTATTCACCGACCATCAATAAAGATGACATTAATGTTACCAGAGGTCGAGTTGTCCAGAAAACGGTATATCGGTGCAGGATTACATGGGTAAAATACTGATTTTGACCCCACTACAAGTCTAATACGCTTCCCAGGGGACTTAAAACTATTTGGGGGTATAGAGTAAGTCATGTAGAGTCGAGGGATATCTTTTTGAAAGCGGTAGTACTAAATTTGGATTTTTAGTAATTTTATTTCATATTATAAATGCCGGGCGAACGTAATTTGCACTATGCCGGTAGATATCTATAGGTTTATAATTCATTAAAAATCGGAATATTGTACTACGACTTAAATATTAATTTCCCCCAAAAATGTAATGTAATGTTACAGATCCATGTATGCATGCAAATTAATTTAAAACATACAAAATTAGTATTAGTACAAAATTTGAGCTGATTTATTAAAAAAATGTATAATGATTTCAACCCAAAGTATACATATGGATTACAAAGTAATCATAATTTAAATTATTATTGAAATGTGTTCCAGAACATTATTACAGGATTACTATTAGATCTGTTAAATAAAGAAAAAAAATGAACAAAATATTTTTAATATAGATTGTATTTTCTAACAATTTAAACAAATTTTATAATGACACATTTTAGAAAACTCGTTGCATTAGTATTACATGAATTCGTGGCACAGAGTTTAGGAAAACTACTACTGCTTGGTGGAAGAGTAATTGAGATACCGTTTACTGCGCTGCTACCAATCCATACACATCCATATAATGTACAACGCGATCATTGGAAATCCAGGTCTAATAATTCTTATTTCACGCCTCATGATAAAATTTTGTACTACGACGGGCCGATAAGAGAGAATCAGTCGGCCATGACACCGACGGTCTACAGTGTGTACATTTTTATAAATGTTCACACTGAGTATAGTAATGATAAGTAATTGTCCTATGCTGCCTATGTAAACTGTTATCAGTAGGGCTCGGATTTATATGTAAATACATATTTTCTCTGCGACATGATAAACTAATTTCGGCAAGTGATAAATTTGTTTCACAAGATTTTTGATAAAACGAGCTATATTTGATTTTACATATTTTTACATATATTGTCATAAATACATGTTTTTACATATTTCACAATTATTCAATTTTTTCTCACATATTTAGACAATTATACTGTTTTAATGTCTTTTCTTCAGAGTTAGAATAATTGAAAGGTTATATATTTTTTGGATTCGAAATTTAAAAGTGCACGTTATTATTAATTGTAATCAAGATAACTATAGATAAATATGCATTTTTTTATCACATTTTATTTTATTATTAATTATTATTAATATTTTACGACAATATCGGCGATCTTTTGGATTCGGAAATTTAAAAATGAATGTTAATAAAATGTTTGTAATCAATATAATTAGATAAATATACATTTTTTATTACATTTTGTTACATTATTAATTATTATTTATTTTTTTTTTTTGATAATACATATTTTGAATTCTTTAGCACATATTTATGTACATATTTTTATTGTATAAATACATACTTTGGTTATATAAATACATATAAATCCGAGCCCTAGTTATCAGTGTCCATTCTGATTGTTATATTCTGTGGTTATAGTAGATTTGGCCTAGTCATTATGTAATTTACTCATTGCATTACAGTATTTTACTAATTTCACATTTTCACCTACTTAGCGGTAAGTACATTTTAATGATCAATAATATTATAGTAAAAAATAAGGTATAACCATTAGACGATCACGACATGTGAGTGTGAAGAAGTATGTACTAACCACTAGACTACCGCGGCCTGATGTTATTCCTTTTTGGATTTTTCAATTGCCTTTTCGAAAACTATATTCACTGTTGTTTCCAATAATTCTATATTATCAGCTATTGGCAATGCCTTGAAACGGTCAGTCCCGACATGATATAGTATCTGGTGATATTGCATTTCAAATTTCACATTTTCACCTACTTATTAAATACCGAAATTATTAAATACTGCAAAGAAGTATGTACTAACCAATAGACTACCGCGGCCTGATGTTATTCCTTTTTGGAATTGCACCCGAAAACATTTCCATTTTTGTGTTTATGTTTCAAATTTATGTTCAATGCAATGTTCACATATTAAATATAAAAAACTAGGCCATTGTGAAACTATATTTGATGTTGTCTCCAATAATTCTATATTATCAGCTATTGGCAATGCCTTTTCAAAAACTAAATTTACTGTAGGGTGAAACAGTGGATTAGGGCTAATGGCGACCACCACTTAAAAAAAAACGCATCATGTGCAATGGCCCCACCTAGGGCGATGTGGAACGATTGCAAAAAACTTGTAAAAAGCATTTGAACTGGTTAGCGACATACTCTAAAATGTAGAAACAATTGCTGTCTGTAGATGTCATGGAGGCTGAATCATCTTCAAAGTTTTCAAGAGAATCAAGAACATTATAATCATCATTATCAGTATCATTACAAATTGTCAGTGGATAAGGACTACATGCGATCACCACTATAAAGAAAACGTAAATTGTAAGTATAAAATGCATTTCACAAAAAGTGTAAAATGTAAAATAGTATAATATATATTATAAAGTCATTGTAAAAAAAAGTAGATTAAAATGAGCATGTTCAATAAATTTATATGTCATGCAATTCTTCTTGTTTTTTGAAACAGGATTATAAATTTGTTATAGTGTAAAGCATTTGAACTGGTTAGCTACATACTCTAAAATGCAGAAACAATTGCTGTCTGTAGATTTCATGGAGGCTGAATCATCTTCAAAGTTTTCAAGAGAATCAAGAACATTAAAATCATCATTATCAGTATCATTACAAATTGTCAGTGGATAATATGTGCATTTTCTTGTATTTGTTCCCTGGTTAACGTATACAATTGGTTTATTATAAAATCATCTTTCCTTATTTCATAATTAAATAGCATCGACTTAACTACGAAATATGTAAACTGTAAATAGTAATCATATTAGAGTATATTGTAAAATGTGCATTATTACATTTTTAATTTTTATAGTTCATAAAATTATTAAATTAGTTTTAAAATCTAGAATTCTATAGAAAATTGCTACCTGCATTTTAATAAAAGTTTATAAAATAATAAAACAACGGTTATCCTTCAGTATGGTAGGGTATATACTTTTGAATAAAAAACTGCTCTAGAATTTCCAAATTGATTGCCCATTTGGTGTCTTTTTCAACTACAGCTATAAGTACTTGTTCAGGGGTCCAAATAAATAGGTAACAAAATTCACGATTTGTTAAATAAAGCTGGCCTTGGATTTGATCCCAGTATGGATGTTTTTTGTTTACAATCAAATTCCCATTAATTTTGTATACTATGTAAGTATGATCTACATCAATTTCAGCAATAAGATTTTTGTTTCTGTACTTCCATGGACACTTTACTTCAACGGTATAATTAGAGCCTACTAGTCCATCTGGCAATGCTCCTAAAAGTCCACTATTTGAAAGCCATAATCCAGTTGGAGTCACCTCTACATTTTCTTCTTGTTTAAGTACATCTATAGCGGAACTTTCATTAGAGATTCCCCATTGTATGGAATGTGTACCACTAAGGTTATTGCTTAATGATTTAAATAAAGATTTTGAAAATTTATCTTTTTTAAAAGCTGCTAGGACTTTTCCAAAGTGGCAAGTCAGCAGCAAGTCTATTTTTCCTATACTTAAACCAAAGGTCATTATTAATTTGTCCAACAGTATCTTTAGCTATCTGAATAATTGATACATCTGTCACATAGATCTTAGTTTGTACATAATTTTTAAGGGCAACAAAATCTTTTGATTTTACTAAATATTGACATCTTTTGTCGAGAATAAGACTTTCAATAGAGTCAACTAAAAGATTTTCGGAAGTAATTGATTCGTTTTCGGACTGCAATAACCAAGAAAATCCAACAGGGACTGATAAACTTATTAAAGTCTCTCTAAAGTTATCAAAATCTACATTTGAAACAATTATATCCGGACATGGTATACAATTATATATTTGATTTATTGATTTAATTTCACCAAATGTATTGTTTTTCCTAGCACTCCAGGAGCAAGCTGTATCCGTGGAGCTCAAATTATAGTGGGTATATATTGCTAATGCTGCAATATGATGGCAAATAAGTGTACCTCTAGGGCAAGAACACTGCGCATCAGCAATACATCCATCTTTTACTGTCCGTCAATATCATGAATAATTGGAATGGCTATCTTTTGTCCATTCAATTCCAATAACATCATTTTATTTTTAATACAATTATAAGACTAGTATTTATGAGTTAGCAACAGGTTATTAACTTCATAAATGTTTAATACAATTGATGGAATAGGCTTTTCATAAAAAGCTTTTTTCATTTCAAATACTTTTCCAATAATAACGATTTCATTTGTCTTATGTTAGCTTATTATATTTTCAACTTTTATTATATCATTAGAATCATTTAATATAAATGAGTCAGCATTGTTTCCAACTTTAATTTTAATATTTTTTAAGTATAACTTCTTATATTGAAATCCTATAAGATTTTCTAAAAGTGGTCCATCAGTGTGTATATGTTTTAATTGTAAACAGTTTTTCAAATTTTGTTCAGGTGTTTTTCCCTCAATAAAATGAGTAGTATATATTTGTATGTTCACAGCCAGCTTTTCCACGGTAATTTTTTTTTTTCAAGGGGGAATGTCCCCCTTGGAGACTTTTATTTTACCGTGTAACACATTTCACACTGATTGTCTACCAAATTCTACCTCGTAAAAATATTTACAGTATTTCATTTCTACTCATGTTGGTTACACTG
>NW_021771336.1:0-1448 GCF_005508785.2 Acyrthosiphon pisum | reverse complement strand
GATTAGTAAGAAAATTATTTTTGTTTAATGTGATCTAGAGATTGTAGTTTGCCTTTTTAAGTATGAGTCCCTTCTTTATAATTTTTTCTAAATTTTTTTTTTGTTTTCTTAAATGCTTTTGCCTGCGGGCGCCAACACCCTCCTTCAATGTTTTTTTTTATGATTTTAAGTGTGGCTTAATTTTTTCAACATTGACTACCCGGTGCCCTCATAATATTCATACTTTGATGAATTGATTAGCAAGAATGGTTTTTTTTATTTAAGACTTCGGAGATGGTAATTTGATATCTTCAGTATCACTTCTTTATAATTTTTCTAATTTTTTTTTTTGTTTTCTAAAATGGTTTTGCCTGCGGGCGCCAACACCCTTCTTCAATTTTTTTTTTTAAGATTTTAAGTCAAGCTATTTATTTCATAATTAAATACCTAATGCCCTGATACATTAGGTAGAGAGATAGTTTCTTCAGTTTGAGAATCTAGATTAAGTATAGAGCGCAAACATTTAAAACAAAGTCAAAGTTTTCTTACTACGTCGTCAAAAAAATCTACTTTTAATTACGATTTATGTCAAGCTCTTATATCAGCCAATATTCCCATACACAAAATATCAAATGAATAATACCGTGCATTTTTGGAAAAATACACGCACACAAGTATTCCTGACGAATCAACGCTAAGGAAAACCTATGTTGTTCAATGTTACGAAGACTGTATTAACAAAATAATAAGTTATGGCGAAAACCAAAAGCACCCATAGCTTATTCTATAGACGAAACCACGGATTCAGTAGGACGATATGTGGCTAACGTGATTGTCGGTACATTGGAAGTCGGAGGCCCGGGGAAAATATTTTTGCTCAATTCAGAAGTTTTAGAAAAAGCTAACCATACCTCCATCGCCAAATTATTAGATACATCTCTACATATTTTATGGCCCCAAGGAATAAAGCATGACAATATTTTGTTGTTCTTAAGTGATGCCACACCCTATATGATGAAAGCTGACAGAGGTATAAAAATCCTGTACTTTAAAATAGAACACGTAAGTTAGGCCCAACATAGGGTTGCGGAAGAGATTCGAAAACACTTCCCAAAAGTAGATCAGTTAATATCGAACATCAAAAAAATATTTTTGAAACGTCCATCACGTGTTCAATATTTCAAGGAAATGGCACATAATATTCCTCTACCACAACAACCGGTATTGACAAGATGGGGTACATGGCTAAAAGCTGCTACTTATTTTTGTGAACATTTTGAAAATTTGAAAACTATTATTATGGGACTAAACAAAGATGATTCTACGTCAGTTGAAAAAGCACAGGATCTTATAAGCGATGATAATGTAAAACATAATTTAATTTACATTAACGCAAACTTTGGAACTCTGGCCGATTCTATTACCAAGATAGAAACTTCAGGACTCAGGCTTTATGATTCAATACAAAT
>NW_021771335.1:26528-26772 GCF_005508785.2 Acyrthosiphon pisum | reverse complement strand
ATTTTCATTAACTTGCCCACCTTTGACATCTCCCCCCTTAAATACTACTCTGGGAATTGAAAAAAAATTTCAAACATCCATTGCTAAGTAACATGTACTGTATAATATTATCCATCCAAAATAGAAATATGTAGCCATGTAGGTACCCATCTAGTTATGTTTAAATAGTAAATATCTATCTACCTATTATGTTATCACTGGTCAGCATTTACTTTATAAATTACTCTACCTATATTATTTGTAA
>NW_021771335.1:25622-26428 GCF_005508785.2 Acyrthosiphon pisum | reverse complement strand
TTGTTGTGTAGGTAGTTACTCTTTTCATAATGCCTGCATAAAGATAACCAAAATTTAAAATTAAATACAATAGCTATAGGTACATCAACACATATAAGTTTCATTACAACATTATGCAGGTAATTATTTAGACAATTATTTACGTGATTCATTAACAAAATTGATGCAAACAATAACATTTAAGAGCACGTTGCTGCCACATAATGATAATAATATGTTGTCTCTGTCTTACACATGTATTTGCAACACAAAAGAAGGGGAACCTTGGCTGTGCAATATCGTTTTAATTTTTTTGATATCGCTTATATGTTTCAAAATCCATTATCATTTATGTTTTTCAAACATTAATAACTTTTTTTGATGTTCCTATATCGAAGAAATAAAAACGATTGGCACAGCCAAAGTTCCGTTTTTATGTACCTAATGAAAATGTAATTTCTAAGGCCCGTTTCACAGCGCAATAATAAAATAATTTTCAAGCATTTTGACAAAACAACTAAAATTCTATAAATAAAAAAAATTATAATAGTACACTGTGAGCGACGAATATATTGATTTTACAAGAATGTGTTTTTTTTTTTAAAAAAACGTTTTTCAAATTTATAGAAAATAGTGTAAACTCCCCTAGATGTCAGGACGGTCAGCGGCGGTGCCGCTCCCTTCCCGTCATCCGGTGGCAGTATTGGCCGAGTGGCGGAGAGAGGTTGATAGTTAGTAGTGACGTAGTGACGTTACGCTAGTTGGCGCGCGTCGATGTCGACTCGTGACGTTTCGTTGTTCTTTCGATTGTGTTGTTGTTCGAACGC
>NW_021771335.1:15151-24735 GCF_005508785.2 Acyrthosiphon pisum | reverse complement strand
CACTATTCTTACGAATAAAATTTTAAGCTTCGCTTTGTTATACGCGCCCGTTGCGTCGCGTTACTTAACACTTTTGCACGCACCGAGTGTAGTCCCGTGTGAACACGTAAAACCGTCTGTCGACGCCGTCGTGATCGACACCCGACGTCGAGTTGAACATCGCGCTTCGCTCTCGATATACGTCATTCTATAGTAATCCGCGTGATCGCGATCGTTTATTACGTGCTGAGGCCAGGAAGCAGATCGCGCCGCGCACTACCCGCGCTGAAATCGATTGCTTATTTTCCGACGACGAGCTGAGAACATTGTCCGCCGTCGCCGTTCCGGCGAGGAGCCACATTGGTCGCCGACCGAGAATATCGTCACGTCGTCGAGCTACGCCGTCACCGAATCAGGTTGATCAGTTTATTTAGTCACCCGCGTGGTCAGTGGGCTGATGTAAAATTATAATTATTGTTCGCCAGCTATGGTAAATTAGTTTTAAGTTTATTATTATTATTCTGGGCGCCCGCTTATCAAATTATTATTGTACCTAAAAATACATGTGTTTCCGACCCACTAAATTCGTTTTTGACCTACTTATTGCGTAACCCGGTCCCGCTCCAGCTTTCAGCACATTACGCGAGTCGTTGCCGACAACCGCCATACCCGTAGGATCGGTAACGGCGCAACAGTTGTAATTTTTAATAATGTGTTCTTTTTCCTGTGCGTTATAATAATTAATAAACGAGCTATTGATCGAGACGAAACATTTGCTTATTGATTAGGAGAAGTTAACATATATATATTATTATTTTCAGAAGTGGGATTTTGTTCCGTAGAACGAAGTGCGTTTAAAAAGTGCGAACCGAGTTCGGAAAGAGGTATTCCTCAGTCGTTTTAAAAAGTGCGGAACCGAGTTCGGAAAGAGGTATTCCTCAGTCGTTCGGAAAGTGCGAGAAAAATAACGGAAAAGACATCACGTGTTGTTGGCTACCGTTTAAAGTTACGCGGCGTGTTGAGGTTATGATTTTTCATTGTTGACGTACCGTAACCGTTCGTGTGTGTAACCAAAGTACCGTGGTGACGATACCTGGTTGGTAACACTGATGCCTGATAGTGTTATCTGAGACTGTTGTGTTGTGGGTCAGTATTGATAAGTCGGTATGACCAGCGAGAGATCCGATGAAGCGGCGGGTATCAAAGCCCCGACATACGTGGAATTGGTCAAGCGTGTGGCTTTACTCACAGAACAGAATGCACAGTCGTCGGCGTTGCACGCTGAGGTTGAATCCCTACGGCAGGTGATAGCCGCCAAAAAGGTATCCGAGCCGGGTTGAAAAGCCCGTGACCGTAACGGCTACTCCGACGATGCGTTCCGAGTATCGAGTAGTTCCCGACCTGAGTCGGGCGATGACGTCGTTCTCCGGGAATGAGACTCCTCGCGAGGCGGACGATTGGTTGGAGGAAATCGTAGGTATGACGACTCTAAATCGTTGGCCATTCGAATACGTGCTGCAGTACGTCCGAATGCACTTGACCGGTCCGGCGAAAGATTGGTTTTCGGGCCGTGAGTTTGCTGACTGGCGTATGTTCGAACAGAAATTCAGGTCAGTTTTCGTGCGTGATGCGTGTGCGGCCGACCGCGAGGACGAAATGCGTGCTCGGAAGCAAGGGCCGACCGAATCTTTAATCGCTTATTTACAACCTAAACTCCGAATGTGCAGGGGTATAGGACATTCATTCGAAGTGTCCAAAGATTATGTTCTTCGCGGGCTGAGGTCTAAAGACATGGCTTTGTACGCTGTTGGAAGGGTTCACGCAGGTGAGGAAGAACTGTTGAGTGACCTATTGAATTGGGAACGCATGCGTGCGTTGCATTCGCCCACGACCGCGTCGAAGTATGCCGCCCCAAAATTAGCGACGGCGACACCTGCCTGTCAGATTCCTAAGAAGAAGACTGATGAGTCCGGCAGATGGAAGAAAGTTGATAAGACGGCCGTGGTGTCGAGTGGGACCCGTGAGGACGCTTCCCCCGCCAGCTGTTGGGTATGCAAGAAAACGGGTCATGTGTCGCGTGACTGTCCTGACAGGTTGAAGCGGAAACTCGTGTGTTTCGGTTGCGGGGTTGAGGGACACATACGACCCAACTGTCCAGAAAAGGACCAGACAAATGTTGCCGAAACAAGACCAGTATCATTGAGTCATCCTTATAAGAAAGTTGGTCTAGTCAATGGTAGAGAGGTGGAAGTATTGTTGGATACTGGAAGTCATCACTCCCTCATTAAGGCAAGTGTTGCTTTAAGGTGCGGTTTACATGTAAGGCCCTCCTGTCGTCCACTCTACGGGATTGGAAGTACAACGGTGCCGTCCGTAAATGCGGTTGGAGAAATTGAGGCCGATGTTGTACTGGATGGTGTCAATCCAGGGAAGGTGTTGTTGCTAGTAGTACCTGATGCTGTCCAGGCCCCAGATGTAATTGTTGGTCGATCGTGGTTGGACCTGCCCTTGGTAGCCTACCATAAGGCGCATGGGCACCTGTACATTTATGCCGCGGAATCAAGTAATAGCAGTTCTCCGGTAGGGGTCACTAGTTATGATAAGGAAGCTGACTACCTACACGCTGTAGAGGTGAACTGTGATCCGCCAGTTCGGCAGCCATTAGAGTTGAGCGACTTTGAATTTGTTAACACTGAGGTCGCGCCGGAAGAGCGAGGTAACCTTTTAACCCTCGTAAATGAGTTCCGGGATTGTTTTGCTAAGAGCTTAGATGAGCTCGGCTGTACGCCCATGATGAAGGTTGATATTAAGGAAGTACCGGGCAGTTTCCCCGTCGTCTGTCGGCCCTACAAGACAACCCAAGCTGACCGCGAAGAAATACATAAGATTGTCTCAGACTGGAAGAGGTGTGGGGTGGTAAGCGAGACTACTTCGCCATATGCAAGTCCTGTGCTGTTAGTCAAACAGGCCGGTAAGAGCAGGTTGTGTGTGGACTATCGCCGCCTTAACAAGCAAACCGTGCGTCAGCATTATCCTCTTCCTGACATGATGGAACAATTGGAGTCGTTGGTTGACAGTAAGTTATTCGCTCAGCTTGATTTGGCAAGCGGGTACTTACAAATTCCGCTGACTAAGGAGGCGTCCCAAAAGACAGCGTTTATTACTGCGGATACAACAGGTGAATTCAACCGAATGCCGTTTGGGCTGTCCGGAGCTGTTGCCGAATTCACTCGACTTATGCAGCGAGTGTTGGGTCCGTTGCGAAGTCTGTACGTTAGGAATTACCTCGATGACATGGTCGTGGACGGAAAGGACTGGGCCGAAATGCTGTTGAACCTGCGCGCTGTATTGGGAAGAATACGCGAAGCACAGCTGACTTTGAAGCCGTCAAAGTGCTCGTTTGGGGCAAAACGTATGCAGTTCCTTGGTTTTATTGTAGAAAATGGTGAGATCCAACCAGGCGCAGAGAAGGTAAGCGCGATTGCAGAGTATCCAGTCCCTAAGGATCAGCATGAGGTCCGAAGGTTTCTTGGCCTAACTGGATTCTTCCGGCGGTTTGTTGAAAAATATGCTGTGGTTGCTGAGCCGTTAACGCGCCTAATGCGAGGGAAACAGGAGTTCAAGTAGTTGGAAGAGCAGCAGACAGCTTTTGACTCACTACGCCGAGCATTGACGGGTGACACTGTACAGACTATGTTCAGGAAGGAAGCTGCCGTCACTGAACTCCATACTGATGCGAGTGCACTGGGACTTGGGGCCATGTTGTTGCAGTCGTCGGAAGAAGGTGGCCCTCTGCGATTAGTGTTTTGTGCAAGCAGGAAAACGAGCGATGCTGAAACGCGCTACCACTCCAGCAAGCTTGAGTTGTTGTGTGTAGTGTGGGCGATCAACAAATTGAGGCAGTACCTTCTCGGGATAAGGTTTACTGTATATACAGATTGTCAGGCACTCACTTATTTAAATAGTGGCAAAAGTGTAAACTCCCAACTCGCCAGGTGGTACGATTCGCTGCAGGAGTATGAGTTTGATGTGAAATATCGACCTGGAGTTCGTATGGCACATGTCGACGCCTTGTCCAGAGCTCCAGTGGGGGAGGAGGAATCACTTGACGAAGCTTTGATGGAGCGACAGACGGTATGTCAATTGATATCTCACGATGAGCGTGTAATGATGTGTCAAACAGCTGATGCAGAAGTAGCCCATATCAAGAAGATGGTCGAGGAGAGTCCCACTGAAGGTCTAGGGACGTCCTACGTGGTGAAAAATTTGCTGTTGTACAGGCAGTACCAGGACAAATTGTTGTTCGTGATGCCTAAGTCCATGAGGAAGAGCTTGGTGGTGACCGCTCATGATTTGAGTGGACATCCTGCTGTGGATCGTACAATGGCTAATGTGTTACAGGACTTTTGGTTTCCAGATATGAGGCGGTATGTAAAATTGCACATCAGGTCATGTTTTGAATGTTTGCTGACTCGAGTGCCTAGGGGCAAACGACCTGGGCTATTGCACTCGATACCTGTCGGGAAGAGGCCTTTCTATACCGTGCATATGGATCATGTGGGGCCCTTTGTCACGGCTCCCGGTGGATTTAGGTACATATTAGTACTGGTGGACAACTTGACGAAATATGTGTCGTTATATGCTGTAACTGACACTAGAACGAGGCCTCTGATCAACTGTGTGGAACAGTTTGTCAAGGAGTATGGACTGCCTGGTAGACTTATAACTGACCGTGGTACTTGTTATACGTCTGGTACGTTTGAGCAGTTCTGCGCTAGCCAAAGGATCAAGTTGGTGTGGACGTCTTCACGACACCCACAGGCCAACGGCCAGGTGGAGCGAACACATAGTGTGGTGATGGCTACACTGATGACCATGGGAGGAGCCGAGGATCAGTGGGCCGAGTTGTTGCCAGAGGTACAACGATTGTTGAACAACAGCGAGACTAAGGTAACTGGTAAGACCCCCTTTGAGATGTTACATGGGTACCGTCCAAGGTTCCTACAAGGTGCTCTACGTGCTCTGTCAGCCACTGAGGATGACTGGACACCGCCAGCTGAGTTGCAAGCACGCGTCCGTGAGAATATGGAACGGATAAGGGGTCGAAGGAAGGCTGCTTATGATTTACATAGACATGACAATACTCATTATGCAGTAGGAGAAGTGGTGGTCATGAGAAGGGCTCCCAATTCAACTGGTGAGTCTACGAAATTGCAGGACAAATACCGAGGGCCATTGGTGGTAACTGAGGTGCTGTCCTCAGACGTGTACCGGGTTGCAGAACTAGATGCGAGCAAGAAGAGTCGGTTAGCCACGACTGCCCACGTCTCGCAGTTGAAGTCTTGGAGGTTACCGGGTTGATGACGAAGCTGAAGGGGAATTGGAGGAGCCAGAGAGAGGACAACCGGAGACTGAGGACCAAGACCCGCCAGATCCACAGATACCTGAAGTACCTGAGACTGAGGACCAGGACCCGCCAGATCCACAGATACCTGAAGTACCTGAGACTGAGGGAAGACGCTCACAGCGAGTGATACGTAGACCTGGCTGGTTGAGAGATTACTCATGGTAAGGTAATTGGAAATTTGTATTATCTGTAGTTCCTTTATATTGTAATTGTGGTTACTATTAAGTAAATTCTGTTGAAAACTGATTTTTATTCTTGTTTTATTGTTAATTAAAAATTTGTATTGCCAAGTAGTTCCTTATACTGCTGTTGTGGTTACTATTAGGTAAATTTTGTTGAGAACTGATTTTTCTTATATTTTTGTTTTGTTAATACATACTATATTGATAATTATGATGATAAATGTCAAGATCATTCTTTTTAAAATTTTTATTAAATATGTCTGTTGTTGTTTAATAAGAATTTGTATTGTCAATTGTTTCTTTATATTGTAACCGAAAAAAAAAAAAAAAAATTTGATGTATTAGTTGGAAGTAGTTTTTTTTGTATGTATAATAATTTCATATATTTTCTGTTTTGTTCTTAAAAATATTTATTTAATGTTTAATGTTTACTACTGTATGATTAACGACATCTGTCGAGGACGACAGAGTGCCAGGATGGTCACTTGTAAACTCCCCTAGATGTCAGGACGGTCAGCGGCGGTGCCGCTCCCTTCCCGTCATCCGGTGGCAGTATTGGCCGAGTGGCGGAGAGAGGTTGATAGTTAGTAGTGACGTAGTGACGTTACGCTAGTTGGCGCGCGTCGATGTCGACTCGTGACGTTTCGTTGTTCTTTCGATTGTGTTGTAATTTTTAATAATGTGTTCTTTTTCCTGTGCGTTATAATAATTAATAAACGAGCTATTGATCGAGACGAAACATTTGCTTATTGATTAGGAGAAGTTAACAATAGTGTAGGTAGTATTTTTTTTATCAAATTATTTAATATTTTATTTTATTGTGTGTATACAGTATTCATAAAACCAAATATATTTTACATTTTATTTTATATTATTTCACTATTTGACTACTTAATGAGTGTGCAATATAATTTGTGATATAATTATTCACATTGCGCCGATCATTACCTGGGTATCGTCCATATATCCGTAGGGGAGGTTTATTATTATTGCGTATACGCGCTGCTCGCTATTATATTGATATCTATTTCAGAGCTCATTAGTCTCGACGGTCGCTGAGTGGATATATCCGATATGTCAGCTGTGTTATAGACTATAGTTACTTAATAACTAATAGCAATGGTCGACGAGATCGAGCTCGTCCGCCCTACGCGGTTTCTGAACCGTAGCGTCACGAGGTGCGACACTCTCGTCACTTACATTCGACGCATTCACGACACGCTAGGAGGTGAATATCCCGGCAAACTTAAAGCCCCACGTTATTTTCCCTTGATTGCAGCCCAACTAGAGTCGATATGGCCGAAATTCGTGTCCGCTGATTTGGATGTCTTTCACTGTTTGTCCTTGCTTAACCGGGCAGATGCATATTCGCCCGCCTTACGTGTTACAGTGCATGAGTTAATCGACGTAGCCAAATTAGGTATGGCCCAATTATATGTTACGGATGTGACAGTTCCGACTGAGTCATTGCCATTGAATTCCCCGCCTATTGGCCGTAGCGAACATCCGACGACTCGGCAGTCAATTTCGTCGTCGCCAAAAGCAACCAGCGATCAAGGTAGTCGTTATCATAGTAGACGTTTTTCGAAAGTGTTGTCGTCCCGTACGTCAGCGATCAATACCTCATCAGCCGTGTTCGACCAACTAGTCGCACAATCGTTAGATCACGTTTTCGTGTCCGATTATAGTTTTGTGGCTCATACTATGCCGTTGGCCAAGTTGATGTCTGTGCTCGGGCCCATAGCAGTATCGCCGACTTTCATAAGGCCTTTTAAATTTAATACGTTGGGAGACGGGTTCCCTTCTGATGTCTTCGTGTCACGCACGGTGTCAGTGGAACAAATAATTCGTCATTGTCATTGGCTGTGTTCGAGGTCCGACCGTGTTTAAGCGCATACGCGCGCCGCCACCTGCACCGGTGTCGTATCACCGCAGCTGGTTTCCCCTTTTCACTCCGTTGTTGTGCAGGTGTGATGTCAGTCCGTTTTGTTTGCACGGAATACGGATTGAAGTCCATTGAAGTCGCATTGAAGTCCGTTACCCCAGTACCACCAAACTAAAAATCAAAGTCAAATTGTATCCTATCGATTGTTATTTCATTTGTACACATTTATAATCCTAATTAAAACATTTGTACACCTCCCCAAACTCGGGAAAATCATTTTTCCCGTGGCAGTACTGGGGTAACTGGGGATTTTGCATTTCGATTTTTATTATTAATAATGTAAGTTTTGCGAAAAGTATTTTAATTATTATTACATTTCGATTTTTTTTTTAATCATTAATAATATAAGTTTTGCGAAAAATGTTTAAATTATTATTGCATTTCAATTTTCTGATCTTTTTGCATATTGTTTTCTTTGTGATCTTTTATTGATATAAAATAAAAGTGCGCCAGGACCGATATATATATATATTACTGACCTACTAACCTACATCATTGATTTAACACCTTATTCACTGATGGGACGTTTTACGATAAACATTATATCGATTTTAAGTTTTATAAATATAATAAAATAAAATACAGAAAAATCTTAAAATTTTATATTTTTATAAACTAAATTTAAATGTGGCACAGGCCAGTGAAAAATGGAACACAGGCCACCAGTTGCTCATCCCTGCTATAGTATATTGTTTTTTTTACTTCAAAACCAACTAGTATATAAATTTAGGTAGGTACTCCAAGTGCACAAATAGCAATATTGTGTTAATCTGGTTACATATCTGACACATATCGGGCGCAAAATAATACAATAAATCAGACTATACACCATATTATATTATTATTATTATCATTTAATACGGCCAACAAACTTTACTATCACACGGGCTATCTTTAATAAAATATACTAATAATCACTTACTACGCACACATTTATACCATGACAAATCTAGTTTGTCATGATTTACACTAGCCGCACTCAAAACTATAATACCACAATAAATTGCATAGTACGTTAAATTCCTTAAAATTGGTCGGTGTTCCATTAACATTATTCCTTTTTTTTGTTGAAAAATTCAAATTTTGAACAATATTTCCGCACAGCAAGACAAAATTATTTTAAATAATTGTAACATAGGCTCATAATTTTCAAGGACAACTGACAAAAAATATATAAGGGTTGTTCCCATCTTAAAAATTGAAGAGTTGAGAGAGAGTTATAAGCCTTGATTTGTGCATGCGAACGTCTTCACGATTTGGCGAAACATTAACTCGCACTCAAAATCGGTCAATTATTGAGATACAAAAAACTTTATGTCTACAATAATCATTATTTAAAAAAATGTTATTTAATAATAATCATATTATATTCAAATCGAATAATTAATTAGGGGGGTTGTAATTAAAAAACCTTTATAATATTATTTAGACCTTTATGCATTAAAAAAAAAAAACCAAAGAATTGATTTCTAAGTCATCCGACTGAGTTATTTAGCATTCAATCATGAACAATACACTTAAAAATATCACTTACAATCATCATTGTAAGTGTTGATAACCACGCCATATATATTATATATACAGGGTGATTGATTAAGCGTAAAACACTCATTATCTCAAAAAGTATTCACTTTTTTCAAATTTTTTTTTTTTCAAAATTTTAGATCTACGCTGTTCTAGAATTATATAATTTTTTTATATTTTTCACCCTCATATTTATTAGGAAAAACACTATCAACTTCTGATTTTCAAATGGTAACCTATACTTTTAATTTCATAAATTAATAAAGCTATTTTTTTTATGAATTATCACGTTTAAATTTTCATTTTTCATTAATCCGTTGATGAGATATAACTCCTCAAAGTTGGGTAGTTTTGGCAGGTGTTTGTGTGTTAATGTGTTATACCTAGTCGGTAGATACCGCAGCAATTTGGATTTTTATGCCCCAGAGTAATAGATATTACACTTTTCAAATCATTTCAAGTACAGTAAGCTTATAAGTTGTGCCCCTAAATGTATTGTAAAATGCCCATTTAGCAGGGCGTCCACCGTGCGCCCCACTAAAGGTGA
>NW_021771335.1:14340-15101 GCF_005508785.2 Acyrthosiphon pisum | reverse complement strand
TTTAGCGGGGAACGCGAATAAGGTCCGAACGGGGACGCAGAAAGTCCTCAAAGCGGGTAAAGTTGAAAAATCTAAATTAAACTAAAATAAACTAAATTATTTATATCAATAGATATTAATAGATTAATGAATAAACAAATCAATAAATAATAATAAAAAAATACAAAGTTCTCGGTAAATATACCTTTTTTTTTTCCGATAATATTTTCTATTGTGTATTGTGTATCTGTAATTTATAAAGCAGAGACCCCGGAGACCGCCCATCGAATTTTTTCATTGGCCCTCATTTACGCCGACTTTAAACCAAAGACACGGAGACGCCAACCGAATTTTTTCATTAGCCGTTTCCTTACGCTAGTTCAAATATTATACCTAGTCGTAATAAGAGCGCCACACGGGTCGCTGTTTTATAGTTAAGGAGGATATGGTGAAGCACTTTTTGATATTGGCAGTGCGATAACTGCGTCATAATTCACTTGTTTATGCTTAAGACGTCTCACCCGCACATCTTGTATCCGTCTTACAAGTGCGTAACATAGCAAATTGCACGCTTAGTAGTTTAAACTAACTCCATTAGTTTAAAAAATAGAGTGGATTGACCTCTTGAAAAATTTAAAGGTAAGACTATTATCTCTAGTCCGGCCCACGAGAGTCCACACGTGCTAACGCGTCCGTCGCTGCGCATCGGTTCCCTTCCATACTCCGAATCATACCGATCGGAAGCCGGCCGGCAATGATCGCCAACAGCCGTTGTTGACATT
>NW_021771335.1:11171-14240 GCF_005508785.2 Acyrthosiphon pisum | reverse complement strand
AAATGGTAGGAGGAGGGTAAGCTCCAACATATTCCAAAAAGTGTCCAACAATGTCCAACAAGTCTATTTGAACATTGTTGGACGGTCTTTGAACGGTTCCAATAAAAATGTAATGCTAGGTGTGAAGTTGGCAGTACAAAATATATGGTGTGTCAGTTAAAAAGTGGGGGTCCAACAAATTCCAACAAGTGTCCAACAATGTCCAACAAGTCTATTTAAACATTGTTGGAAGGTTTTTGAACGGTTCCAATAAAAATGTAATGTTAGGTGTGAAGTTGGCAGTACAAAATACATGATGGGGTAGTTGCAAATTGAGGGTCCAACAAATTCCAACAAGTGTCCAACAATGTCCAACAAGTCTATTTGAACATTGTTGGACGGTCTTTGAACGGTTCCAATAAAAATGTAATGCTAGGTGTGAAGTTGGCAGTACAAAATACATGATGGGGTAGTTGCAAATTGGGGGTCCAACAAATTCCAACAAGTGTCCAACAATGTCCAACAAGTCTATTTGAACATTGTTGGACGGTTTTTGAACGGTTCCAATAAAAATGTAATGCTAGGTGTGAAGTTGGCAGTACAAAATATATGGTGTGTCAGTTAAAAAGTGGGGGTCCAACAAATTCCAACAAGTGTCCAACAATGTCCAACAAGTCTATTTGAACATTGTTGGAAGGTTTTTGAACGGTTCCAATAAAAATGTAATGCTAGGTGTGAAGTTGGCACTACAAAATACATGATGGGGTAGTTGCAAATTGGGGCTCCAACATATTCCAAAAAGTGTCCAACAATGTCCAACAAGTCTATTTGAACATTGTTGGACGGTTTTTGAACGGTTCCAATAAAAATGTAATGCTAGGTGTGAAGTTGGCAGTACAAAATATATGGTGTGTCAGTTAAAAAGTGGGGGTCCAACAAATTCCAACAAGTGTCCAACAATGTCCAACAAGTCTATTTGAACATTGTTGGACGGTTTTTGAACGGTTCCAATAAAAATGTAATGCTAGGTGTGAAGTTGGCAGTACAAAATACATGATGGGATAGTTGAAAATTGGGGGTCCAACAAATTCCAACAAGTGTCCAACAATGTCCAACAAGTCTATTTGAACATTGTTGGACGGTTTTTGAACGGTTCCAATAAAAATGTAATGCTAGGTGTGAAGTTGGCAGTACAAAATATATGGTGTGTCAGTTGAAAAGTGGGAGTCCAACAAATTCCAACAAGTGTCCAACAATGTCCAACAAGTCTATTTGAACATTGTTGGACGGTTTTTGAACGGTTCCAATAAAAATGTAATGCTAGGTGTGAAGTTGGCAGTACAAAATATATGGTGTGTCAGTTAAAAAGTGGGGGTCCAACAAATTCCAACAAGTGTCCAACAATGTCCAACAAGTCTATTTGAACATTGTTGGACGGTTTTTGAACGGTTCCAATAAAAATGTAATGCTAGGTGTGAAGTTGGCAGTACAAAATACATGATGGGATAGTTGAAAATTGGGGGTCCAACAAATTCCAACAAGTGTCCAACAATGTCCAACAAGTCTATTTGAACATTGTTGGAAGGTTTTTGAACGGTTCCAATAAAAATGTAATGCTAGGTGTGAAGTTGGCAGTACAAAATACATGATGGGATAGTTAAAAATTGGGGGTCCAACAAATTCCAACAAGTGTCCAACAATGTCCAACAAGTGTATTTGAACATTGTTGGAAGGTTTTTGAACGGTTCCAATAAAAATGTAATGCTAGGTGTGAAGTTGGCAGTACAAAATACATGATGGGATAGTTAAAAATTGGGGGTCCAACAAATTCCAACAAGTGTCCAACAATGTCCAACAAGTGTATTTGAACATTGTTGGAAGGTTTTTGAAAAGTTCTGCCAACATTGTAATGCTAACTTCACATGGGTCATATTTTCATTATTAATCAAGGTGATGTTGATTTTGGAAATGGAAATCCATATATTTCTAAACTATTGCATTCACCAAGTTGGTTAGAACTTTGCCAAATAGCTAATGAGCAAATTATTACAACAGGTGATTATAGTCACTTTTATCTAGATGAAATTAACATTATTCAAGATTTAGGAAATGTTAAAATGTGTGAATTTAGAATGGCCCAGTAAACACAGCACGTATTATATACGTGTATACTAAGGATAATGTTGGTGTATATATATACGTAATTAATATTCGTATAATATACGTTAATACTATGTGTTATTATTGGTTGGTCGAACTTACATCGATTTACGTGTAAGGATATACGATTATATTAGGTTTAAAATACGTTGATGCATATTCGTATATTTTCCGTGGTAAGACTACGTTTAACTGACGTCGATCATACGTGTATTATCGGTTGGTCGAACTTACATCGATTTACGTGTAAGGATATACGATTATATTAGGCTTAAAATACGTTGATGCATATTCGTATATTTTCCGTGGTAAGACTACGTTTATTTAAAGTCGACAGTACGTTTATAATTGGTTGGTATAAGAAACGTGTAAATAGGACGAAAAATATTCGTTTAGTTTACCTACAGTGGGCAGTGGCGTATTTAGGAATTTGTCATGGGGAGGGTCCAGATAATTTTCAGAACACAGAGCTGTGGGGAGCTTATAAGTCCATGTAAAATGTTTGAGTTTTTAATCATTTAAATATATAAAATTTCGTGTCACGGTGTTAGTGTGTGAAACTGTGAACTCCTCTGTAACGGCTCGAACGATTCAGATAAACATTTTTTTGTAAATCTGGTAATTACTCATAGAACAATATAGAAGCGAAACTACGAACCTCGATCAGATGATTCGGTTAAATTTACGTTTACCTATGATCTGAATTCTGAAACATGATGTCAGATCACGATTTAATAGTGTGTCAGATCCTTGTTTACCTGTAATCAGACAACGTTTACTTCCTCGGGATAAGCTACGTGGGGTCCGTCGGTTTATCCGCTGGGTGGCGTAATTTTAAATCGTGTCACGGTGGCTCTTCGATATGCCGTTATCATTATTTAAGCCAAATCACATTTCATACCTTTGCGAGATTAGACTGCGATATTGTGA
>NW_021771335.1:10296-11071 GCF_005508785.2 Acyrthosiphon pisum | reverse complement strand
GATCGATGGAAATTAATGGATCAATGTCACCGCGTGTTTTGGCGTCGTTGGTCATCCGAGTACCTAACCACTTTGCAAAGCAGACCAAAGTGGACCGAGTGGGTTCCCAACCTTAGTATCAACGATATGGTAGTCGTGATCGACAGCCAGAGTCCACCGTTGTTGTGGCGCCTCAGCCGTGTGACCGAGTTGTTGCCAGGTTCCGACGGTCACGTCCGTGTCGCTCGAGTTCTCACGCGGGTTGGTGTAGTTACGCGCCCCGTGGTCAAACTGGTAAAGTTACCGAACAATGTCGTATCTTAGCACTTTTAAGCACTGTGCCCCCACCGGGGTTCCCTGTCGCGCCTGGGTCTTTCGACGCACCGCACCACTATCTCGCTATTGATGGTTCCGTAAGCGTGTTGTGGACTGGCGGTGGTCGGGGGTGCACAATATGTTCCTCGAATTATATTTTCTAAGTATTACATTTATTAATCTGATGTGTTATTTATTAATTATTATATTATGTTCTATAATTACGAACCTTATGTTCATTGAATTATTAGATTCTGAGTGGAACGATGAATGTATTGATTTTACAATGATGTGTGTTTTTTATTTTTTATTTTTTTTTTATTTTAATTTTTTTTAATTTTTTTAATTTTTTTTTTAATTTTAATTTTTTTAATTTTTTAATTTTTTTTTAATTTTTTTTGTTGTTCTTGTTGTACTACGATAAGTAGTCGAAATAATGCTACGATTTTCAACTTTCAGTATCTTGTTCGATCAGTAAAGT
>NW_021771335.1:2139-10246 GCF_005508785.2 Acyrthosiphon pisum | reverse complement strand
TTCTACAATATCCAAATCTTAACAAAGACATTCGACCTTTTCACAAATTATAACATATTAACATTTATAAAATAATATCATAGCTACTTGTAAAATTAATATATTTTCCAAGATATTAATTAATAGTTTATTTTTTGTTTTCTTGATTAAAAAAACAACTAAGATATTTTAACTATAGGTGTAGAAAAGTTATAAAAGTTAATAAAAAGACATTAAAAAAAAAAAAAACAATTCTATTGCACATAAAGTTTGTTTATTAGACATAATATATTTGTTAGTGACATACGTATATTTATATTCTAAATGGTCAGTACTATTAGTGTCTAAGTCTAAACATTAAATTACATTACCAATATTTTTCTACATTTATATCATAGGTAGTCATAAGCATTTTTAATCTTTAAATGTATTGACAATAAATATTAATACTTAAAAATAATCATAAATATTAAATTAAAATTAAATTACAGTCATATGTTAATATTTCAAGATAAATAATCTAACATAAAATTAGAAAACATAAATAATACATAAAACTAGGGCATACTGTTCAACTATAATCTTATCTGGTTTTGTTTTAAGTGATTTGCTGACTTAGAACCTTTTGAGAATATAATCTAGATAATAAAAAAACCATAAAATCAAAATTGTACATTAATTTTGTTCATTGGTTAGGTACACATTATTTAGTAACATAAATTGTATATTCTAAATGGTTAATGAATAATGACACAGGCAGTTATAGCATGCAATTTTTACTAATAAATAATAAGTTAAATAATAATACCTGTGATTTTTTTGCTAAGTCCATAATTAAATAAGTACTTAGTACTATATAGACATATAGTGTACAGTATTTTTGACAGTCTAGTACAGATTTGAAGCCTGAAGGATTGTACAATATTATATTATATCAAATACTATATACGATCGTGTATAGTATTTGATTATAATATGATGATGAATATAAAATAATAAATGAATAAATTCAATTTCTGTTGTCATAGAACTTGCAGTGTAGGGTACGCCTTATCAATGTATTTGTAGTCTCACACTATCGCAGTCTATACTTATATGTAAATATATTATATATATGACATATTATACATAATATACATAAACTTATAGTCTTATCACAATATCGCAGTCTAATCTCGCAAAGGTATGAAATGTGATTTGGCTTAAATAATGATAACGGCATATCGAAGAGCCACCGTGACACGATTTAAAATTACGCTGACGGGAAGGGAGCGGCACCGCCGCTGACCGTCCTGACATCTAGGGGAGTTTACAAGCGACCATCCTGGCGCTCTGTCGTCCTCGACAGATGTCGTTAATCATACAGTAGTAAACATTAAACATTAAATAAATATTTTTAAGAACAAAACAGAAAATATATGAAATTCTTATACATACAAAAAAAAACTACTTCCAACTAATACATCAAACCTTTTTTTTTTTTTTTTCGGTTACAATATAAAGAAACAATTGACAATACAAATTCTTATTAAACAACAACAGACATATTTAATAAAAATTTTAAAAAGAATGATCTTGACATTTATCATCATAATTATCAATATAGTATGTATTAAAAAAACAAAAATATAAGAAAAATCAGTTCTCAACAAAATTTACCTAATAGTAACCACAACAGCAGTATAAGGAACTACTTGGCAATACAAATTTTTAATTAACAATAAAACAAGAATAAAAATCAGTTTTCAACAGAATTTACTTAATAGTAACCACAATTACAATATAAAGGAACTACAGATAATACAAATTCCCAATTACCTTACCATGAGTAATCTCTCAACCAGCCAGGTCTACGTATCACTCGCTGTGAGCGTCTTCCCACAGTCTCAGGTACTTCAGGTATCTGTGGATCTGGCGGGTCCTGGTCCTCAGTCTCAGGTACTTCAGGTATCTGTGGATCTGGCGGGTCTTGGTCCTCAGTCTCCGGTTGTCCTCTCTCTGGCTCCTCCAATTCCCCTTCAGCTTCAGTGTCACCCGTCAATGCTCGGCGTAGTGAGTCAAAAGCTGTCTGCTGCTCTTCCGACCACTTGAACTCCTGTTTCCCTCGCATTAGGCGCGTTAACGGCTCAGCAACCACAGCATATTTTTCAACAAACCGCCGGAAGAATCCAGTTAGGCCAAGAAACCTTCGGACCTCATGCTGATCCTTAGGGACTGGATACTCTGCAATCGCGCTTACCTTCTCTGCGCCTGGTCGAATCTCACCATTTTCTACAATAAAACCAAGGAACTGGATACGTTTTGCCCCAAACGAGCACTTTGACGGATTCAAAGTCAGCTGTGCTTCGCGTATTCTTCCCAATACAGCGCGCAGGTTCAACAGCATTTCGGCCCAGTCCTTTCCGTCCACGACCATGTCATCGAGGTAATTCCTAACGTACAGACCTCGCAACGGACCCAACACTCGCTGCATAAGTCGAGTGAATTCGGCAACAGCTCCGGACAGCCCAAACGGCATTCGGTTGAATTCACCTGTTGTATCCGCAGTAATAAACGCTGTCTTTTGGGACGCCTCCTTAGTCAGCGGAATTTGTAAGTACCCGCTTGCCAAATCAAGCTGAGCGAATAACTTACTGTCAACCAACGACTCCAATTGTTCCATCATGTCAGGAAGAGGATAATGCTGACACACGGTTTGCTTGTTAAGGCGGCGATAGTCCACACACAACCTGCTCTTACCGGCCTGTTTGACTAACAGCACAGGACTTGCATATGGCGAAGTAGTCTCGCTTACCACTCCACACCTCTTCCAGTCTGAGACAATCTTATGTATTTCTTCGCGGTCAGCTTGGGTTGTCTTGTAGGGCCGACAGACGACGGGGAAACTGCCCGGTACTTCCTTAATATCAACCTTCATCATGGGCGTACAGCCGAGCTCATCTAAGCTCTTAGCAAAACAATCCCGGAACTCATTTACGAGAGCTAAAAGGTTACCTCGCTCTTCCGGCGCGACCTCAGTGTTAACAAATTCAAAGTCGCTCAACTCTAATGGCTGCCGAACTGGCGGATCACAGTTCACCTCTACAGCGTGTAGGTAGTCAGCTTCCTTATCATAACTAGTGACCCCTACCGGAGAACTGCTATTACTTGATTCCGCGGCATAAATGTACAGGTGCCCATGCGCCTTATGGTAGGCTACCAAGGGCAGGTCCAACCACGATCGACCAACAATTACTTCTGGGGCCTGGACAGCATCAGGTACTACTAGCAACAACACCTTCCCTGGATTGACACCATCCAGTACAACATCGGCCTCAATTTCTCCAACCGCATTTACGGACGGCACCGTTGTACTTCCAATCCCGTAGAGTGGACGACAGGAGGGCCTTACATGTAAACCGCACCTTAAAGCAACACTTGCCTTAATGAGGGAGTGATGACTTCCAGTATCCAACAATACTTCCACCTCTCTACCATTGACTAGACCAACTTTCTTATAAGGATGACTCAATGATACTGGTCTTGTTTCGGCAACATTTGTCTGGTCCTTTTCTGGACAGTTGGGTCGTATGTGTCCCTCAACCCCGCAACCGAAACACACGAGTTTCCGCTTCAACCTGTCAGGACAGTCACGCGACACATGACCCGTTTTCTTGCATACCCAACAGCTGGCGGAGGAAGCGTCCTCACGGGTCCCACTCGACACCACGGCCGTCTTATCAGCTTTCTTCCATCTGCCGGACTCATCAGTCTTCTTCTTAGGAATCTGACAGGCAGGTGTCGCCGTCGCTAACTTCGGGGCGGCATACTTCGACGCGGTCGTGGGCGAATGCAACGCACGCATGCGTTCCCAATTCAATAGGTCACTCAACAGTTCTTCCTCACCTGCGTGAACCCTTCCAACAGCGTACAAAGCCATGTCTTTAGACCTCAGCCCGCGAAGAACATAATCTTTGGACACTTCGAATGAATGTCCTATACCCCTGCACATTCGGAGTTTAGGTTGTAAATAAGCGATTAAAGATTCGGTCGGCCCTTGCGTCCGAGCACGCATTTCGTCCTCGCGGTCGGCCGCACACGCATCACGCACGAAAACTGACCTGAATTTCTGTTCGAACATACGCCAGTCAGCAAACTCACGGCCCGAAAACCAATCTTTCGCCGGACCGGTCAAGTGCATTCGGACGTACTGCAGCACGTATTCGAATGGCCAACGATTTAGAGTCGTCATACCTACGATTTCCTCCAACCAATCGTCCGCCTCGCGAGGAGTCTCATTCCCGGAGAACGACGTCATCGCCCGACTCAGGTCGGGAACTACTCGATACTCGGGACGCATCGTCGGAGTAGCCGTTACGGTCACGTGCTTTTCAACCGGCTCGGATACATTTTTGGCGGCTATCACCTGCCGTAGGGAATCAACCTCAGCCTGCAACGCCGACGACTGTGCATTCTGTTCTGTGAGTAAAGCCACCTGCTTGACCAATTCCACGTATGTCGGGGCTTTGATACCCGCCGCTTCATCGGATCTCTCGATGGTCATACCGACTTATCAATACTGACCCACAACACAACAGTCTCAGATAACACTATCAGGCATCAGTGTTACCAACCAGGTATCGTCAACACGGTACTTTGGTTACACACACGAACGGTTACGGTACGTCAACAATGAAAAATCATAACCTCAACACGCCGCGTAACTTTAAACGGTAGCCAACAACACGTGATGTCTTTTCCGTTATTTTTCTCGCACTTTCCGAACGACTGAGGAATACCTCTTTCCAAACTCGGTTCCGCACTTTTTTAAAACGACTGAGGAATACCTCTTTCCGAACTCGGTTCGCACTTTTTAAACGCACTTCGTTCTACGGAACAAAATCCCACTTCTGAAAATACTAATAATATATATATATGTTAACTTCTCCTAATCAATAAACAAATATTTGATCTCGATCAATAGCTCGTTTATTAATTATTATAACGGACAGGAAAAAGAACACATTATTAAAAAATTACAACACAATTGAAAGAACAACGAAACGTCACGAGTCGACATCGACGCGCGCCAACTAGCGTAACGTCACTACGTCACTACTGACTATCAACCTCTCTCGGCCACTCGGCCAATACTGCCACCGGATGACGGGAAGGGAGCGGCACCGCCACTGACCGTCCTGACATCTAGGGGAGTTTACATATAATATAATAACGCAGCTTATCGAATCATAAAAAATGACTGTCTATAGAAATAACGGCACTGTCAGATCTCCGATCTCCGCCGCGGAAATCGACGCGAGCGAAGTACTACCGCGGGCGACTCATAAATTTGGCGGGGAACGCGAATAAGTCTTCAACGGGGCCGAACGAAGTCCGTAGTGGCGGTAATACTATAATAATCGGAAAGATTTCGTTAAATATGATAACGGCGGAAGTGATAGCGAAAGGTAAATAACGGAAAAAAAATACGAAAAAAAAAATTAATTTATCCCGGCCGCAAATCTTTGACAAAAAGTACGAAAAACGCGCGCGACGGCGGCGCTCGGTTTGCACGCGCTCTCGGCCGCGGCGGGCCCGACGGGCAAAAAGTACGGACGCGCGCGGCCTACAAATCTAGCGGGGAAGGCGAATAAGGTCCGAACGGGGCCCCCCGAGGCCCCCCGGGGAGGGGGGGTAAAACTCGAAAATATGAAAATTATGAAAAAACGCAAAAAGTGATAAGAATCAGTGATAACGGAGCGACGGCTCCGCCGCCGGGGGACCGCCCGCCCGGGGAACAGAATTTTCTCATTGGAGGGTTCCCTAAAAAGTACAAAATTAATACATAGGGAGAGCCACACGGGTTCTTGCTTTATATATAAGGACTAGCTCTCCGAACGTCGCTGGGGGAGACCCCCAAACCCCCCGGTGTTTCCCCCGAGTGTTGTCGATGTCGGAAGCCGCAGTGGTCTCGTGGTTCGGTCGTCGGTCTCAAGCAAGGTATATGGGCGATGTGGAGGTCTGGTGATAAGGAACAGTGATAAGGTTAGGACCACTGCGGTTCGACGCGGTAGTTCGAGCAGGCAAGGTCGCCTCGTGATGGACAAAGTCTTTGAAGGAGTATTTTCGAAACCGCCGCCGGAAATTCGAAATCCCGTAAAAAAATCATTAGCCGCTGCTATTTATTTGGTGTCTAGCAGGTCAGTCACCTCAGTTGTCCAGGTAGGCAATCCGACTTTGTCGGATAGCGGACGATGTGCGACGGCCGGGTCAAGACGTCAGGTATGCAATCCGACTGCGTCGAATCGCGGACAACGTTCATTACTATCATCGAATACGCAAATTAAGAAAAATTTAAAATTTACGTGAAAAAGATTTCAAATAATTTCGGGCGTCTATACAAATCATAAAGCCGCCGTCTTTTTTTGGGTGTCTAGCAGGTCAGTTATCTCATTAAAGTTATGCCGTTCGACGGCCTAGTCACGTAATCAGGTATGCAATCCGACTGCGTCGAATCCCGGACAACTTTCATTACTGTCACCGAAAACGCAAAATCAAGTAATAAGTTACGTGTAAAAAAAATTCAAAACATTTCGGGAGTCCATGCAAAACATATAGCCACCGTATTTTTTGGGTGTCTAGCAGGTCAGTTACCTCAGTTAACCGAGTAGGCAATCCGAATAATGTTAACCGAATAATGTACGACGACGGCCGGGTCACGTCATCAGGTATGCTATCCGACTGCGTCGAATCGCGGACAGCTTTTATTACTATCACCGAAAACGCAAAATTATGTCATTAATTACATGAAAGGATAATGACGAAAAAAAAATTCGATCCGACGCGGCCGTCGCAAATCAATTCGAATCCCAGCGTCCGGTTCGAAACCACGACCCCGGGTCATCCGCACCTACGACTAACCGACCTGCCTACCTACTGAGTTGAGAACTGGCGTCAAATCTCTGACTCTTAAGCCGTTTTACCTTCCCGGCGAATCACGTACGCGGTTCGCACGTTCGCTTCGGGCGTCGGAGCGGGCGATCAGGCCGTGTCGGACGCCGGACGACCGGCTTCGCCGCTCTCGGACGTCAAAAACGCGATAGTCGCGAAAAAAATCGAACGTTCCGACGCATATATTTGTGCCTGTATATAGCGATACCTACTCGACGGCGGCGCCGCGGGCCGTCCGCTTTCCGCGACACCGCTCAGTCCCGGGACTCGCCGGGATAGAAGTACGGCCGCGCGCGGCATATAAATTTGGCGGGGAAGGCGAATTAGTCTTCTACGGGGCCGTGCAAGGTCCGTAAAGGCGGTTAAACTCGAATTTTTAAAAAAAATATTAAAAAATGTTCGTTAAATATAATAAGGCGGGAGTGATAGCGAAATGTAAATAACGAAAAAAAAAAGGCGGAAAAAAAAAATTAATTTTACACGGCCGCCGCAAATTAATTCGAATCCCGGAGGGGCCGGCCGGGATCGAAATCACGACCCCGGGTCATCCGCACCTACGCCTAACCGACCTGCCTACCTACTGAGTTGAGGACTGGTGTCAAATCACTGACTCTTAAGCCGTTTCGCTGTCCCGGCGAATCACGAACGCGGTTCGCACGTCCGTTTCGGGCGTCGGAGCGGGCGATCAGGCCGCGTCGGACGTCGGACGACCGGCTTCGCCGCTCTCGGACGTCGAAAACGCGATATTCGCGAAAAAAATCGAGCGTCCCGACGCATATATTTATGCCTGTATACAGAGGCGGACTTACCATTTTTCCGCCCCTAGGCATTACAACACTAGCGCCCCGTATATTGGCGTTCTCCCACGGGGGGGGGGGGGAGTAATGTTCCATGAACTAAAACAAAACTATAAAAATTGTATTTAGGTATTTTTATACCAACTAAACAAATAAATATTAATAAAATTTTGCATAGGTACATTTGTACACTTGTACAATAATTAAATCATTTTTCGCCTTGATTTATGTGAGCACTCTAGTCTCTATATTCGTAATCGATTAGCAAATTTCTGAGCAGTATGCACTTTACAGGAGACGGGCGACAGTGCCAGCGTTGTGCGTCGTTGCAATATTTATTATTATTAATTACTTTATCAAGAAACCTGATTTCCAGAATTAATTCCAGTATTCTAATATTG
>NW_021771335.1:1797-2089 GCF_005508785.2 Acyrthosiphon pisum | reverse complement strand
CGTGTATAGTATTTGATTATAATATGATGATGAATATAAAATAATAAATGAATAAATTCAATTTCTGTTGTCATAGAACTTGCAGTGTAGGGTACGCCTTATCAATGTATTTGTAGTCTCACACTATCGCAGTCTATACTTATATGTACATGAGGAATAAAGTTTACATATTACAGAGTCAGACTACAGTTTTTAGTACTTATTACTTATTATAGTATATTTATTATTCCTGTATATAATATTATAACATTTGTTATTTACATAATATGTAAATATATTATATATATGACAT
>NW_021771335.1:0-1697 GCF_005508785.2 Acyrthosiphon pisum | reverse complement strand
ATTATACATAATATACATAAACTTATAGTCTTATCACAATATCGCAGTCTAATCTCGCAAAGGTATGAAATGTGATTTGGCTTAAATAATGATAACGGCATATCGAAGAGCCACCGTGACACGATTTAAAATTACGCGGCCGGTAACGATCACCGACAGCCGTCATTAGTCGTGTTTTTATGACCCGCTGTATTCACGTTGCCGAGTGGTGGGAACAGTACTATGGTGGGAGAAAATTCGGCCGGCAGCTGTCGCGACCGTCAGTATCGATGCGCGGTTTACGTATGGACTTTCGTCGGCCGGACTATAGTTTATAATCATTAACTGCAATGATGTAGGTATAGTTGTAGGCAAACATACATATTATGGGTAGGTAGGTATAATATTATCATATACCAAATAGGTAGGTACGTAAAAAATATTAAATTTGTTCCTGGACTTAAAAAAAAATATTTATACCATTATACCTATCATCATTGAGTACATACCCTATATTGTACCTACAACAATATATTATACTCAATGTTATCATTAATATTATGAAGCAATAAGTAGGTACGAACCATAAACAAAAAATATCAATTGGAAACTTATTGCAATAACAGTATTTCACCTAATGTTAGAATAATCCAGGGGTTGGCGTTCTAGAACGCATAGAATGGATAAAAGATACCTATCTTGGTTCTGTAACGTAATAACATTTATAGTATTGGATTGTAGAATCGTAGATCCTTATTGGTTAAATACCTAACAAATAACTTTTAAATATTCACTGCAAATAACGCGAACCATTTATTTTTAAATCATATTTAATTGCAACAAAAGAGTTATAAAATCCATATGCGGTAATGTTTTGGTAAGGGGTACCAATAGGTATATACGTGTAAGTACCGGTACCTAGGTACGTAGTTTTTTGAGAATTTTTAAAACTAGATATTCAGTTTTATCGATCAGCTGTCTTAGATATTTTTCCACATTGATAAATCATATATGCATTGACAAATTAAAATTATATCTATTTAAGCTTTTGGCAGAAATTTGAAATTTTAATAACATTTTTTTTTACGTAATATATAGCATCCAAGGATCATTTTTACCTCAATGTGTTGAAGAGTTTCAGACAAAACTCTGTGGGGCTGGACACGAATTAGTACGTCACTGGCACCCCCCCCCCCCCCGTATGATATGCCAATAACTTTTGAAGGAGTGGAGATCTAACGACCGGACGAATAACACTATGAAGCACTAACGATTAACGAAACATAAACGAATTAAACATTTTTGGAACCAAAATTCGAAATCTAAATTAGCATGTCCTTAGCACCCCCCTGTAGGAAATTCAAATACAATTTTAAGGGATGGACCACTAACGATGGCATGAAAAGCACTAACGTGCACAAAGGATAAAATTGGTTTGGGCCCGAAATTCGAAATGGGGGGTGCAGGCATATCCCCGGTACCCCCCTGTACGAAATGCGAATAACTTTGGAACGGATAAAGCACTAACGACGGGATAAAAAACACTAACGTGCACTAACGAAGCACAAACAAATAAAATTTGTTTGGACCCGAAATTCGAAATGGGGGGTGCAGGCATGTCCCTGGCACCCTCCTGTACGAAATGCGAATAACTTTGGAAGGGATGGAGCACTAACGACGGGATAAAAAGCACTAACGTGCACTAATGATGCACAAAC
>NW_021771334.1:10288-10420 GCF_005508785.2 Acyrthosiphon pisum | reverse complement strand
TTAAAGATAGTAATAAAAAGTAAAACAAATTTATTTTATGTATTTAAACATTTATTATATATTTTTTAAAGTATACACATGATGTGAGTAATCTATAGTGCTATCTATCTCTTATTCATCATCTTCTTTATT
>NW_021771334.1:9181-10188 GCF_005508785.2 Acyrthosiphon pisum | reverse complement strand
TTGGACGCTTCTTTTTTCTGCTGCCTTTAAGCTAAAAAAATATATATATATATATGATTTATGAAATAATAATAACAAGAGGGGAGTAAGTTAAGTCACGGAGAGATCATTTTATTGGTAACCAAAAAGAAATTTAAAAAAAATATATTAATAATAAGATAGGTATATTAAAAAGAGCTGCTATTTAAAATAAGTTAATAGGCACTAAATAATATAAAACTATTATAACTACTTATTTTAACTTTTAATAATATACATGGTTAATATACTTATGAGTTGACCAACGTACATATATATTTTTTCTTTTTTTAATATACTAATAAATTGTAAGCTTAGGTTTTATAATTAATCATTTAAATTAAAGACAATGATAAATTCCTAACAAATATATTGTTTTGATTTATTACACTGATTTCACAAGAGTTTTCTAAAATACTAGTTTTAAATTTATGAATAAATTATATAAAAACACATTTTTTATAAGTATTTCCATAAAACAAATGAATATAGATTATCAATTCTTAATATCTTAATGTAACTAAATATTTTTAAGTTTAAATAGTATAATGTTTCATTAATACCTGTTTAAGTTTCTTTGATAAGCATGTCGCAACCAATTTTTGATTGAATTTACGATGTCTATTTCAGTTGAGTTTTGGATTCTTTTCTGCACCACTTCTAAAAATAAAATAATTTTATTAAAATGCCCAAAAATGAAGAACTGAAATTTCCAGTTTACTATTTTTTTAAACTTGTTATTAATCAATATACATATAAATTATATACCTATTATTATTTTAGGAAGTAGCATGGTAGATAAAACTTTTTTTCCTTTTCCACCCATCCAACTGTAACACATGGCTAATTGAT
Source organism: Acyrthosiphon pisum (assembly GCF_005508785.2). Lineage (NCBI taxonomy): Eukaryota > Metazoa > Arthropoda > Insecta > Hemiptera > Aphididae > Acyrthosiphon > Acyrthosiphon pisum. The sequence continues at coordinate 9,318 of NW_021771334.1, read as the reverse complement.
CAGAGTATATTTTTTTTAAAATATACTTGGTAGACTCATCTGTTTTTGAACCACCCATTTTGGACAGAGCTGTCAACTATAAGTAAAAAAAATATCATTAAAATAACTATTTTCAATTGAACCTAAATTATAAATTT
>NW_021771334.1:0-9081 GCF_005508785.2 Acyrthosiphon pisum | reverse complement strand
CAAAAACTCAAATCATACCATGTTTGACTTATAAATTTCATCATTTTTTAGTTTTATTTCAACGTTTTGTAAATCAAGTTCAATTTTAAGAGGAAAATTGTCTAATATATTCGTATCGTAAGTATCAATGTTCGTGTTTTGTGGCGAAGGATAATTCAACGAGGAAACTTTTTCATCTAATTTTAATAAATGAAGTTTTATATGTGATAGTTGTCTTAATACTCGGTCTTGAAAATCTAAAACAAGTATAATATGTGCAAAATGTATTATGTGAACATGTCAACAATTCATATACATAATATATATACACGCTAGATAGATGATTTGATGACTAAAAATATATGATAATGAATATTGTATAAGAATATATGCACATTAAATTTTACCATTATTAGAAAGGCGTCGTTCACGGTTTTTTCCTTTTTGGAATAGAGATATATTATCTGTTATATCATCATTGTAGCTTGAACTTGGACATGCATTTTCTAAAATATTTCATACATAAAGATTACATCAAGATTTAATTGTTATATTTATTAAATTAAGTGTAATTAATTTTATGTTTACGTGAGTTGGTTGGATGGTCACTGTAAGATAGTTCATCATAACTTGGACTAGGATGGAAAAGTTCTAAAATATTAAATTAAAATAAATTATATACTATCTATATTTTATTCTTATATATTATATCTTTACTTGAGTTAGCTTCACGGCCACATAAAGGTTCATCATAATGTGGACTTGATGAGCGAGAATGTTCTAAAATGTATACATAATATATATATATATATATATATATATAATGTTATAAACATTTAATTTAATACATCAATTAAATTATTTTATTATTATTGTATCTTTACTTGAGTTAATTGCAGAATGGCCACTGGAAGGTTCATCATAACTTGGACTAGGATGGAAAATTTCTAAAATATTAAATTAAAATAAATTATATATTATTTAGATCTTTTTCTCATATTATTGAACTATAAATATGTTATCTTTAAAGCATATATTATATTAAAAGAGATCTTTACTTGAATCAGTTTGATAGTCACTTGAAGGTTTACTATTGTAGATTAAGCTTCGACGGACATTTTCTAAAATGATAATATTATGTTATCTAGATTTAATTCTTATATTATTAAATTATAAATGTTATAATATCTTTACTTGAGTTAGTTAGATGACCACTGGGAGGTTTGCAATAGATTGGACTTTGAAAACGTTCTAAGATATTGAATTTAAATTAAATTATTAAGAATTTATAATTAGTATAAAATGTATTTTTTTACTGGAAATTTTTAAAGAAATATTTACCTTCATAGTCATATGATACTGGTTTATTTGATGATTTACTTTTTTTGTATAACCGTTCAGTTACAGAAGCTAACTTTTTTTGGTCTTTATCTGATGTATTGTTATTACCACTTGAAGGAGGTTTTGGTACAGCAGGTAGTTTAACTAAAGTAACTTGAGATGAATTATCTTCATCAGTTGACGATGATGAACTTATTATTCTTTTTTTGTGCCTTAAATTTCTGCTAATCTTGTCTTGTTCGGCATCTGTTGTTAAATCAGTATAAGTTTCTGCTTTTTTGAGTTTCTTGTATGCAACATCAAAATCATCTGTAAATTATTCAAGAGATTATTTGACATCTAATAAATGTAAAAATTATTAGTAGAAATTAAAAAAATTTCAACTATTACCAGTACCTGATAGTATTTGAGCTTCAAATACCGGCCAGTTTTCATCAGGGCTAGCCATTTTTTTAACTGCTTTTATGTATGCGGTGATCGTTTTAAATGTTCCTTGAGTTGGCCAATAACATTTTAATTTTGCGGATTTGTCAAAAAAAAACCAATTTCGAGGGACTATATGGATGCTGCCATCGTCAAATTCAACAACACTCCATATTTTGTTTTCTTCAGACATTGCAGTTTTATGTAGGACAAATTAAGTCTAATAAAAATTTAAAAGTATTTACTAAATTAGTATTTTTTTTTTGTGTGTATATTATATTACATGATATATGTTTATATGCAAATATTTAAATTTAGAACAGTATTTACAAGAATTTAATATAAAATATAACATAGTAGGATGCAAATATCAGAAATTACATCTGCGAACAATCACCATGTAAAATTGGAAACGTGGCTAATTTATCACTACCAGCAAAAATAGGTAAAGCCAGACACTTGTATTTTATTTCCAATATTGGCCAACTTTGGAAGTTAGATTCTAAATCTTCAACAACCCAACAATCAATTATTGAAAAATTACATGGTGTTTTATAAATATCTGAATACTTAAAATATTTTTTCCCTAAAACTGTCATACATTTAAGAACTTTATCAAATATTAGCAATATTGCTGATAACTATTATACTTTTATCGTGTAACATATAATAGTTATCAGGACTTGTAATATGTATACAGAGATTCTTCATTTTAGCTTTTTTATATTGCTTATCGACATCAGAAGTTTCAATAACTGGACCTTCTAAATGTTTTTTTGTGTACTCATTTACTAATGAGGGGTTAACAGGTTTGGTCATATTAATAGATTCCTCGAAGTACCTCCTATGGAGTTGTTGAAGAGGTCTATCAGATTTCCGCAACTGTCGTTTGAGTAATCTAAGTTTATTTTCAAATGGAAAAGCGCTAAATTCATCCAAAGTCCCTAATAATTTGGCATCATTTACAATATGCAACAATCCGTGAACATTATGAGAAACAAATTCTTTTCCATATAAAATTATAAATGTATCAATAAAATGTTGTAAAAGTTCTTGAGCATAATCAGAATATTTTTGCAGAAGACTCTCACTACACAAAATTCGCACAGCTACATGGAGTGTCATAATATGATCTATAACTTGTGGATGTAAAATATCTTTTAGAACAACTGGACAGGTATATAACAAGAACTGTCTTAATTCTGTGGCTTTCCATTTACCAATAAATTCAATATTTTGTGGTTTTCGAGCAAAGTCATTTGTAATAAAATGTTTTATAGATAATAATTTTGAAGTCAACAACGATATTTTAGCATGAGGTAAACGTACGAATCTACAATGTGGTTTGCCCTCTAGCCACAATTTAATGATTTTCTTAACAACACCGATGCATATTAAATGCATATAATCCAAACATATTCTAGTAATAGGTTGCTTAAAATTTGGAATATGCAGTAAAATTGATTGTCCCTGATGAAAGTCCTCATACTCATGTCGTATGAATGCTTCATCAGTCCTTAAAATATTATTTTTAGTTTCTGGGAAACATATGCGACCATTTAAAAACTCACCTTCTTGAGTACATTTGGTGCAACTAAAATAACCTGAGTGACCCTTTATTTTGACAAGAAATGATTTTGCCGGAGCATCACAAATAATGCTATGTATATACACTCTATACACTGTGTCATCAAATAAAAATCCATTGTTAACAATATCTATCATCTCATTCACAAAATCTTGAAAAAAAACATTTGAATCGTTTGGTTTAGAAAGACCATGATAAACACCTATTACAAATATATATGAGCTCCCAACTAAACAGCCCAAAATTGGCCATAACTGACTGTTACTGCTATCAGATAATGGCAAGCCATCAGTTGATATTTTGAGCCCAATATTTGAATTATGGTAAGAAGAAAATTTTATAATTTCTTTTTGCATTGCTTCTCTTAAGCCAGCTTTTAAACCAAAATGACAATAATGCCCAGGTTCTACACTTTTAATTACAGAAGTTCTGGGAGTTTTTAATAATGTTCTGGAGTCTTTAGGAAGAAATTGACCACATACTTCATCCCTAAGTATCACTAGTAATCTAAAGCATTTAATTTAATTTTATATTTTAGTGCCCATATTTTCAGTTTCTCCTCAAAAGATTCAGATTCACAGTTGGAGTAATCTATATATTGTATGCAATTGTTATCATATTCTGAGAAAGATGAATCTGTAGATGTGAAATTTTGCAAATTATCAGATATTAAATTATGAATATCATTTGAAGTACTATTATAGTCGGCATTTTCAGTAAAGCTGGTACTGATAGTGGTATTATCATTAATCATAATATTTTTACTGCCTTTGGTGAAGGATCCATTGAGAAAAAGGTTTTGATCACTATCAGGAACAACTGCAGATTCATGATGACTAGTAATTGGCAAATGTGTAGCCCGATCTTCATCTAAACTATTATCACTATCTTGCACAGCTGCATTAAAGTCAGTAGCTACCCTACGCCTAAATGTCCTTTGACTTATACAACTAATATCTTTTGTTTTTCGTTTTGACATTATTTTTCACTTATCTATAAGGACAAAAATCTGTGACTGAATTTAATTAGGTATGATAATGTTTGTATATTACAGTGTTCTATCACTTTGTAGTGAAAAAAGTTTATGGTTCTGATGGTATAGTTTAATTAATCATATCTAATATCGTACCAAATTTTGAGTTATGCCAGTCTTATTACCCAAGGGGATAAATTCAGATATATTTCTTATATTGGTAGCAGAACTTATTAATAATATTAAATTTATATATATATATATACATATACCTATACCTAATATATTTTTAATGTAGGTAATTTATAAAAATTCAATAGCTAGTACCTAGGTACGCACCTTGGTACGCATATGCTCAAAATAATATTAATATTAATTTATATTAGGTATCTGAATGTATAGGTAGGTAAATAAATAGGAATTAAAAATATGTGATGAACAATAATAAGGCAGTGCCGAGTTGTTTTTCTAAAATAATAATATGAAGTATATATATAAGTACTATCTATACGATCTGCTCAGATCATCGGCGTCGAGCTGACGATGAGCCTTCTATATAATAGGTATTAATAATATTATTATACTAGCAACCCGGGCCGTGATCGGTAGTGGAGGTGAACGCCGCGCGCCGTTATTATATTATATATTTTTATATTTAAGCTCTAAATAATATTATAGTTATTATATTAAGTTAAATAACATACCTATATAGTGAATACACCTATTATTGTGACGTTACACGGATCACACTGTCGACCGCGGGTCCAATAATGCGTAGATTGATCTGAAATTTTGAACGCTGTGACGGTCACGTGATGGTGGCTCGGACAGAACGGACTAACGGTTAAGCGGTGTGGGCCGGCGGTGTGGCTCGGATAGAACAGCACACGAAAATAAGTACGGGCTCGCGCAAAGGTCATGCGTTAAGGCGGAAACGTACTGTCACTGTTTGTGCCATGATTAAATAACTAGGTATGTCAGCAATATTTTACATTTTCGTGATAAGCATGGAATAAAGAAAATTATGACGTCAGCCGCAGAGGATTTTTAAAATTTATATTTGCGGGAAACAGACAACAGTGAATAGGTATTTACCATGATTAAATAATACACCAGCTGTGGGAAGACTCAAAAAATTATATTATAATATTAATATTTAATAATGTTCATAAAATATATTGTAACGGGTAACGGTATAGATTATTATTATGCAGTCTGTGTAGAATAATTATACGTATTTTAAGGCAATTAGCATTTTGTATATTTTTAATAAATATTTGGAAAATCCCAGCCGAAAGCCGCTAATATTCTTATCTGCTCACTGCTACTCTGTGCTGCTACACTACTACTCGCTACCCAATCAAGTATCCTCACTATAATACTATGTACAAAGTACAATACAATTATTATAATACAACTTTGTAGTGGGTAGTTTTAACACATTCTTCGGGGCACAGACGTCAGACGCACAGTGTACACAGAACTCTACACATCTACACAGTGGCTATTCTTCGTTGACTCATTTTATCGTAGTTTCATAAAATATCGACACGACGGCATCCCCGTCTCTCGGTAATTTAACAAATAAATACAAATTAGGTACATCACTACAATAATGAAAAGTGGATACGTGTATTCTATTAAGTATTAACTGGTAAGTACTTAGTACCTACTTTGTTAATAATACAACATTTTTATTCCGTTATGCACTTGGTAGTTGATTAATATAAGTTGTACTGAAGTAATACAGTGACGTACCGCTTGGGTGTACATATAAAACTTATTACTTATAATGCGAAATATATAATCTGTAAATTATTTTTTATTGTAAATTAACTTTTGACATCAACAACAGTGTGTATGTTTCATTGTTCATCATTAAAAAAACTGTAATTTAATAGGTAGTTATAACCATAGGTATGCTCAGCAGTATAACGTCAATGGTTCAAACGTCAATTATGTTTATACAAATTCTTCTCTCATACTAAATAGTAAATTGAGTTGGATTATTAGGAATCATAGGCGCAAAAATATTGACATCAATATTGGTATGGGTACGTATTACATTAGTTTTTATTTTAATCATAAATAATATAGTGATGAATTGTAAAATGTTTAAAATTGACAAACATCACATTTATTTGCTCCACCTGTAAAATTTAATTAAATTGACTAGCTTAACACTTTTCACACCATTGCTGACATGATATTTGTTTCAATAAAATAAATATATTTATTGAATAAGTACCTACCTGAACCTGAAAATGTATAAATTGCTTATATTTAAATATTACATTAAAAATAATATAAATACTGAATAAGTATTTCATAATTAACAAAGTTATATTAATTACTTTATTGTTATTAGTAATCACTAATAATAACGAAATTATAAATTTACAATTACCTATACTACAAATTGAATTTTCTAACACTGCACCTTTTATCTTTTAAAGCTTTGGATTTATCTAATAATACTTTATTCATATTGTTTAACCGTATAAAGGTTCTGGTTCTGACCAAACATTTTACCACTTCAACTGGTACTCTAACATTATTTTTCATTTTTTTCAGCACATTATCTGTGACATTTTTCATTACATGTGGTTCCTTACTTAAACCATTATTTGTATGGTATTCATTAAAAACAAATTCAACCACCTTTGCTGTGACCATCAAATCGTCAGAGGGAATAATAAGATTTCCTCTAGAAATAGTTTCAGTCCAATTTAAATCTAATCCATCATCGCTGTTAATTTTCTTTAGGTATGGATATTTAGTGATGAACTTTCTTGCTACTGCACCTGTCACATACTCCAAGCAATCATTTTCGAGCTCTGTCATTTTATTACTACTGGTCAAATCCTAAGGTAAATATAATTGTACATCAGCATTAATATAATATATACTTTTTATTATATTCAATAGTATAAAAAAACCATACTTGAATCTCCATATATTTTAGTAAATCCATATCACAGTCTGGTACATTTATATCAAACGCTACTCCAATGTCTGATTCTACTGTAGCCAACTCTTTATCATTAATGCTCTCGTTTATGTCATGATTCTCGGACTCAAGTATTTTGGATTTTTTTAAGGTATCTGCTGATAAACATTCAATCAAACATTCCTCATTCGAATCTTCAGTATTACGATTTGAAGTAAACACAACACTTGAATGTTTCCCCAACAGATACCATCTTAAACTAATTTAACAATTAATAAGTAAGCAAAATATTTTAATTATTTTTAATATAGGTAGTATATCATACATACCAATATTTAAATTCTAAGGGAGTCATATGCAAATTTGAGCCAATCATCCCCTTAAGATAGCTAAATAAGTTTTCTAATACATCTGAATTCAGACGACGTGTCATAATATAACTCAAATCACAATAATTTTCTTTAAGGTCATTTAACAAGTTTTTTAGTGACGAGTTTGTTACCAAAATACCTAAAATATTATATTATAAATCATCTAATATTATTATCTAAAAAAATTAATATTTATTTTAATAAAAATTATTATATAACCTGTTTGAAAAGGTAATATCTTTTTATGTCCATGTACCCTCATATTCGATATAAAATCATTCATTTGATCTAATATTTGATCCTGCATTTCTAAATCCAAGCCATAGCTTTTAGTGAATTTGTCAATTGGAAGTTGAGTATTTAATAAATCAAACCAATCGTTTATCAATTTAATAACTACTACAACCTTCATGAAATAATATAAACAATTATTTATGGATTTGTAATTTCAATCAAAATCAATAATTTACCTCTTCCAAGTTATGTCCATTAATAATTTTTTTTTCACCACAGTAACTGAGAGCTTTTGACAAAGTGTTGGAAAATAGTTGACAAGCTAATTTCACATTTTGCCTTTGAGAGCCAGTTACATTTATATGCCGATCACTTATTTTGTAAGCTAAACGAAAGTCTGACTTTTGAGAAACTTTCAAATATTCCTCAATAATATTTTTACCAATAAAGGTATTGTCATCAGGTGCTTTAGTTAAGACAAATCCTTGGTCTAAAAAATGGTTTCTAATTAATTTAATGAGATGCGGAACATCTGCAAATACATGCACTCTAGCACTTGTAACAGGGTTTTCAAAATAAGATTTAGCTGGTGATATGCCTAATTTTTTCCAAAGTCCTATATTTGAAGGTCCCATATCACTAACGAGTGAAACAACTTCAAACCCTATAGCATGCAATTGGCGTATTATATCATTTAAAATCTCTTGCGTCATAGGCGTATCAAAAGCATAGAATATCGGTTGTTTCCATTTACTTACAAGTCCTTACAATTATAATTGAAAATAAATATTAATATAATATGTAAATAAAAATAATATATTAAAAAAAATTACCTCTAGCCATAACAGTTTGCACACATTTATGTGGACCCAAAACTTGTTCTCTGCCTTTATCGTAGCATATCTTTTGGGACACATATGTTTCATCAAATGACAAAACAGTGATTTTGTCATTTCTTGACATATCCAACCCTATAATGCATAGTATAATATATATACATTATATAAATAAAAATAAAAGAAATTTCTTACTAATAATATTTTACCTTTTGTTTTTAATAGAAGTAATACATCAAACAAAATGCCTTGATCAATAGAAAATTGAGCTGCCCACGTTCTCAATGTCGATAAGCCTATAATAGCAATTGTTAATGTATTAACTCCTACATGAACATTTTAGTTATAGTAAATAATTTACCAGGTAGTGGATATTGTTTTTTTTA
>NW_021771333.1:10617-11035 GCF_005508785.2 Acyrthosiphon pisum | reverse complement strand
TTTTCCGAAAAATATTTTAATTATTATTGCATTTCGATTTTTAATTATTAATATTATAAGTTTTGTGAAAAATATTTTAATTATTATTGCATTTCGATTTTCTGATCTTTTTGCACATTGTTTTCTTTGTGATCTTTTACTGATATAAAATGAAAGTGTCCCAGGAACGGTACCTATATACTACTCCTGTGCTTTTGATTAACCCTTTCACTCCCAGAATTAATTTTTTTTTTCAAAAAAATTTTTTTTTGTTTGAATATTATTTAGAAGTGTCTAAGTAATACATATAATTTAATTTAAAAATTTTATAATTTTTTTTTTACCTAGAATTTTCATATGTCCTTCCACAAGTACAACAGAGTAAACAAAGTCAAAATTTAAATTACTTCTTTTTCATAATTAAATAATTTGCCATTTT
>NW_021771333.1:1257-8714 GCF_005508785.2 Acyrthosiphon pisum | reverse complement strand
GATCTAATTCGGTGTTTGAGCCTTGATATAGTAATAGGTCATAAACCATGCCTCCAGCCCCACATAATAAATATAGCTTTATACCCCACGGACTGGGCTTACCACGCATATATTGTTTGAGACCAAGGCGTCCTTTGAATGGTACCATTTGTTCGTCAATGCATAGGTTTTTTTCAGTATGTAGTTCATTGCATCTTTTTTTTATTGAGTTGTACAAAGGTCTTACTTTAAAAAATTTATCACTATTGTCTGTAGGATTTAATAAATTATCTTGTACATGAAAATTAGTTCTTAGTTCAAAAAATCTATTTTTTGTCATGTTATCTGCTATTATATCTATTCGATAATCTGGCTGCCAGTACATAATGACTCGAGGGAACCCAATAATACCAATATACAAATGTATTCCAATAAATACCTTCATTTCTGATGCATTAGTATCTGTCCAGTTTCTAGTATTATTTTGTTGAGCAAATAAATTGGTAAAATGTGCCATGTCGTCAAATGATATAGTTGAAAAGTATTTTAGAAAATATTCTATAGGTGGTAATGGGGCACTTGGAAAATCTTTTTCTGGTACTGCTGTAAAAACAATTTCTCTTGTAGTAAGTGGCTTTGCGTCCCATTTTATGTTTTCTTTTCTCACACTATGATATTTATACGATGTAGTTGGATTTTCCAGCACTCTATCAACCTATGAGAATAGTAAATTTAATTTCAAGATTTTTTTTTGCAATAAAAATTGTACTTACATTTTCTGTTTCAACCACAATATCATCATCAATATTATCAATATTCCAATCTATATCATCCTCTATATTTTGAAAATCAAAATTTTCATATACTTCATTCATAGCTAGCAGATTATCCAATTCATCTTCTTCATTATTATCTGAACCATCAGAGAAATCAGATAAATCAGAGTTTTCTCCGTTTCCGAGCAATTCTATTATTTTATCGCTGGACAACACACGACGGGACATATTCTAAATAAATAAAAATATACAATGAAATAAGAAATAATAAGTACATAGGTAACTAGATATTTATGTTGAAAAAAGATTTTTAAACTGGTAATATATACTTACTTTGTGCGAATTGGTACAATTGCAAAACGCAAAACTGTCAATATTCTGTAATAGGTAACTACTATGTACCAAATTTGTAAAATAAAATAAAAATAATGAACAGTGTATGTTTATCTGATGTGCTTACGTTGTTAGCGTTACATTGTAATGATGTAATGACTAATGATACCGCTCATTCCCCATGTCATCCAGGAAGGACATAAGTTCCCGCGCGTTTTACGAGTGTTTGATAACAATTACGAATATTTTGATTCTTTGAACACATGTTTATAAACTATATCATGGAGGAAAAAAATTATCAGAATTTTCCCGGCCGTACTACAACGTTTTATATTACAAAAATATAAGATTACATAAGAGACTTTTTTCTTCATGACAACTTGTTCCGAAAATATACGTTTAAGGTATTGAATACTACTTGTTATCATGTTTTGTTATTTTTTTCGTTATTCACACATGTATATTATCATATATAAATTGCAAGTGATACAAATAAACGTAAATATGATTATCAACAGCACTTAGAATAATATGTCCTTATACTAGGACAATGGGAGCGAAAGGGTTAATAAGTCGCGCGACTGTACTCTGTTCAGGTAAATTTTATATTACGTTTATACAATTATTTAGAAGTCTTCATATTTCATAGCACGGAAATGCTAATACTCGTTTAATATGATACCTACTCTGATGTACGGATGTACTTACACCATTGGCGTAGCGTGTGTGTATGATGTGTACTAAATGCCTAAACATACTCGATAAGACATATAGTACCTATGCTCCAGCTCCCTTAAATTCGTTAATACCTCACATAAGTAGGCTACAGATACGATCATATGGGTACAGTGACAGTTATTAATTATAAAATGGATAAAGTATTTATCGATTAGATCAATAACCAAACATAGAACGTTCGTCGACCTTCGCAGTCATGTAATCGTGTACTCATCACTCGTATAGTCGTATATATCGTTTATTCTGTCGCGTAGGTACCCGTTTTATTATTTAAAAATCGGTTATGTAGATATATGTCTCGGCAGTGTTCAGTAAATAAACCTATATAAAACTTGTCGATATTTTTCTCAGTAGAGATCAGTTAATAAACCTATATTAAAATTGTTGAGATAGAAAAGTTAATTTCCCTACTATGATTCTCTGGTAGACAATTTTATTGAAGTGCCACCCAGTGAAAATTACTTAAAATATGCTCTGCTTTACGCCGTACTTTATACAATAATACAATATATAGATAAAAATATAGATTCATTATCATTTGCATTCAGGGACGGCACTACACTGGGGCCAAGGTGGACAAGTGACCCCAACATTTGATTTTGCCCCTTCTTTGCCCCCCCCACCCTATAATTTAATGTTGAACATTTTGATCTAATCTGAAAATGCATTTTAAATTGAGCATTTTATTAAATACTATAATATCACAACAAAAACCCTTCGTAAACTACTTGTAAAAATAGCTAAGTAAAAAAAAAATAGAATTTATTATTATTTTAAAAATATTATTATTAATATTTATATGCAAATAAATAAATAATTGAAACAAAATAAGTTTACTTGAATTCAATATACTTAGCATTTATTCATGATAACGCATCTTTATAGAGCTTAAAGATTTTATATTTTTTTTACAAGCCATTTTTACACGTAGTTTACGTGTTTGTTGTGTACCACAAATTTTTATCGTTATAAAATATTGAGTATTTACACAATAATCTATAAGAACGGTAATATTATTGGTAACATTCGAAACGCTGATGCAACGAATACTACAACAACAACGGCAACCCACGACGTGATTCTGAATTTAATATAAATTTTCATTAAAAAGTTCGCAGTTTTTCATTCATTTTTTAATTTTATACAAACCTTATTGGAATCGCGGTGGCGTATGATCTATTAGTAACATTAGGTACCTATAGTCCGTTGTATAATAAATGTATTGACGATAAAAATAACTCATTATAAATTATATAAATATAACTAATATTGGTTATATTGTTCAACGATGTCATAGAAACGTGTGTCGTGACGGTTTTTTATCGTACCCTCTGTAAAAAAGTCAAAAGTGAACATTTTCCAGTAGTTTTCAAAAGCGCCGTGAAAAACAAAAGAAAAATTAAGGAAAAACGGAAATTTTTACACAAAATCTGTTTTCGAAAATATCAATTTTGGTTTTTGGTGCAACTCTTATAAAAATGACCGTAGATAAATGGAATTTTGATTGAATATTTATATCATCATTTTCTATACACCATAATATTTTCCAAATATTTTGATTTATTTTGAGCTGTTTACGGACATTTTAAATTTTATTTTTTTATTTATTTTTTCTATAAAAATCAATAAAATATTATTTGTTCGTTAAAAAAGTTTGAAAATTTAATAGAAGGTTCCTTTATATTGTTTCAAAGGTGGATGAAAAAAATTAAAAATCCATGGTCACAATTTTTTTTTATAATCATCTAAGTTCAATTATTGACAAAATACGTAAAAATGACAAAAATTTGCAAATTATTTTGAGTTAGAAATTCATGAAAAATTTTCTTTTTGATTCTAAGATTTGAAAATGTAATAGAAGATGCCTCATATATTTGTCTACCTTTTTCAAAAAAAAAATATCTACAAGATAATAAAATTAAATTTCTATGAGCGTTTGAAATTTATATTTTTACATAATTTGATATTCACTTGATTTCTCATATAACGATTTTCTTATTTTGTTGTAATTAAAAAACCAATGACTTTAGATACTTGAAAATTTCACAGAATGTTTATATAAGAATCTTCTATACACGATAAAATTTTGAAAATAATTTGACTTTTTTTAAGCTGTTTACGGATATTGTCAGTTTTCAATTTTTTTTGTTTTTTTTTTTTTCTATCAATATCAATAAAGTTTTATCTGTTCGGCTAAAAAGTGTAAAAATGTAATACAACGCTCCTGATATATTTTTACATTGGCAGTTAAAAAATATTAAAAATACATAAGCACATTTTTAACTGTAAATAATTTTTTTATGTTTTTTCACGTTGGTGGCAATGCTGGATCACTGATAAAAATCGTGGTACCGATAGTCTTTATCATATCTCAGACGATGGCAGCAAACTCGTGTTCGCGATTTTAGCGATTAGCAACGACTAAACATTTTCATTTTTTTTTTTTTTTTGAAATATTGCGATTGCGTTTAATTAGCCACGTCTTTCGTAATTTTGAACGAGGGAACCTGGTTATTTTTGTTAGAAATATCATTGTTTTCATTTAAATTACTATAAACGTATATAACAATGGCTTTCACTCCTCTTACGTCAAAAACAAGTTTTGGAGTTCTTGCCTTTGAACACATGGACCGAGGTATGTTCATAAATTATATTAGTTGTGCTTTTACTTTTGAATGTTTGATATGGAGGGTATTAATATTAGATATTTATTATTCATTTTTACTTTTGTGTACCTAATCATTGTACAAGGATTGTTTCAAATAGTTTATATTAAACCTATGTAGAACATTATAATTTTTAAACGGTGGTGGCCCACAGTCTTTGATTTACACAAATGCAATGGGTACGCATGCAGTATTATGTATATATAATTATTGAAGAACCATATTTCATATATTGCCTTATATAAAAAAAACATTAAACACAATATTTACAAATATATTAGGTATAATATATTATTATGTCATTCTCTATGATTCTTTGAATAAAAAAAAAGTGGATTTCAACATATTATGCTAGTCTACACAATTTTATTATACCTTAGTCCTTGTTTTCTGATAAAATCTTAGATCTATTATTTCAAAAATAACTATAATAACGTAAAGAATACATTTTTAAGAACCAATAGGGAATAAGGATAAGCAGTTTAAAATGTCATTTATTCTATATTCACTTTATTATTAATGTAACGCTTATGAAATAATTAATTCTGAAACCCACAAATAAACGGTTATATAAACGGGTTAATAATGCAACAAAATAAGATCTTTACAAAAATCCTTTGCTACATTTGTTTTAATAAGTCCTAACCTTTTTCATATTTACCATCAAATCATGTACCATCATCTGCCGATTTTCATCAGTCTGGGCCTGTATATTAATACGTTAAACGTTAGATAAATCTTAAAAAAATAATACTTAGTATGCAAAAAATACCACATACTTGTCTAAAATTGAACTAAATATCAATAAAATACTTTTTTTTTAATATTAAAGATTATAATATTTATTTTATTTTAATAGGTTCATTTAATTCAATGTGGTTTGAAAAATGTATACGTAGTGACAACAAAGAAAAATATGGAAAAGCGAAAAAAGGACATGGAATCAATTTCATTAGAGAGTAGCTTATATGATAAAGTTACACAAATTGAAATATGTAAAATAGTAGCTGTTGAAATTGAAGGCAAATGGTAATTTTTTTAGTATTTAATTAAAAAATAATGTACTTAAATTATATTATATACAACATACAACAAGTGTCTACTTTTATAAATTATGTTCTGTGTTTATTAAGGTTCAGAGGGAAACTAATTAGTTTCAATGAATTTGTAACTGACAATACCCTAATTGAATTAATTGATTATGGCTCTGTTTATGAAACTAAATTAGAAAATCTGTTTGTTCTTCCATATTATTTTATGTATGAACCATTAGTAAGTAAAAGTCATTTACATTTTAAACGCCTATTAGAATCAAGAAAAGAGTAAGTAATTAACTTTAATATAAATTAATTTTTTTATGTATACCTTGTGCGTTAAATTATTTGAAACATTGGAACCACGGTTTCTTAATAACCTATTATACTTTTCCGATTATGAGTGTAACAAAGAATACAGTGGTTTCACTGTCATGTGTTTTTATAAGAATACACATATTGCTGAAAAATGCCGGTTGGGAGAGGGGAGTTTATTTTTCTCACCTGAGGCGCAAAATTCCTAAATACGTCTCTGTGTACATTTTTATACCAATAAAGCCTGTTTTAAAACCTTTAAAACCTGTTTTAACCATTTTAGGCTGAAATAATGTATAAATAATAATATATTCTAAGTATTTTATAAATGTTTATAATTGGTGATCAAAGGTGATATTTTATGAATTTTGCCAAAAGAAAGTTAGGCATCACTTTTCTAAAGGTTCTTGGGCTTACAACTCATTTTCAGTTTACATTATGCCTTTATTTTAATCCTAAGTTTCTTTAACTTATTAATATTTACATTTGTTTTAGCCTTAACTCTACCAAAGATTCAAACATTATAAGTGTAAATAATAATATGACCATCGGCCATGATAATAATGAATCAAGGTAAATATAATTATCTTGTGTCAAATTACTACTTGATTAATATATTCATAGAAAATTTTATATTAACAGCTTACATTTATCTAGAACTTTCAGAAAAGGTAGCTTCCTTAGCGAAGAAAAACTGAACAATGTGCCATTAAAAAATGAGGATATTTGCATTTTGACTTATTTTAAAGATTTTACTTGTTTGTATGTTGGAAAAGCTATAAAATGTGGCAATAATGGCAGTTACAATTTTGTTGATTACGATCCTGTAATCAACACAGCTATGGATACGGGTAATAATAAATGTATATTTCTTACTGGTCAAATTGTTAAAAATAACTTGTGAAATTTGTAAATTTAAAATATATATATCAAAATTCTATACTTTTAAATAACATCATCGCATCTTTTTCTGTTTTATTCAAGTATCTGTAGAATGCATACAGTTAAAAAAAAATCTATCAATTTTGATTAAATATATTTTAGGAAAAAATAACTGATAAGTGATGGTTATTATTATTTTTAAAAATATTTTCAGTATAACCTTTAAAACGTCATTTTTATAATCAAAATTGTTGTTATACTAACTAGTTTAGTCTTTATATAACAATAGATTGTTTGATATTACCAATAGTACCATAGTTGGATATTCGCAATTATTTTATGTAATAAACTACAAAACAATTAATTTATACATGTATTATTTTATTATTAGATGAAATACTAAAGTATAATCCAGTTGAGGGAGACTTGGTCAAAGTTTATTCATCTGAAGATGATGGATTTTATAGAGGAAAAATATTAAAAAATAATGAAGGTAGTTATGATGTTTTCTACATCGATTTTGGTAACATTGAAACAGTTCCATCAAATGTTGTTTATGAATTGGCTGATGAATTGAAGGAGGTATTTTTTCTTGTACTTTTAATTTATTATTTCATTTTTAATGATTTATGTTTTGTTATGAATAAGTTTATTCTATGGTTTACTATTACCATAATATAAGTCAAGAGTGTTTTCCAGTTAACAATAAAAATATAATTACTATTTATAAATGT
>NW_021771333.1:0-1207 GCF_005508785.2 Acyrthosiphon pisum | reverse complement strand
TACTTGTTATCATGTTTGTTATTTTTTTCGTTATTCACACATGTATATTATCATATATAAATTGCAAGTGATAAAAATAAACGTAAATATGATTATCAACAGCACTTAGAATAATATGTCTTATACTAGGACAATGGGAGCGAAAGGGTTAACTATTTAGTATTTAATAGACAGATAGACTATATTATCCTTATTCCTTAGTATTTGAAGAAGAATAACTAAGGAAGTTTTCGTTCAAATTTCGATTACGATACATCAAAATTTTCAGAAAAATTATCTGTATCCCATTTTGCTTTAAAACATATAGGTTGTCATTTGAAAAACAAAAGTTAGTATCGCCACAGGATACTCCTTAAATGTTGTGAAAAATCTAAGTACTCGAAATTATCGTCTTTAATAACACTTAAAAATTCCAAAAATTAAAATTTGAATATATGCATAATTTAAGCATAAAAATGGGGTGAGCATGCTTAAAAAATCACCCTGTATATTATTGCCCACATAGCACATGTCTATTTAATGGATATTCATTGAATATAATATCTGGATATCCATAATATCTACTGGATATACATGGATATCTATTTGACATATTCTAGATATCCAAATGGCCACTTTTTTCCAATGCTATGGATATCCATTAAAAATATTATACAATATCCATCATAGTACACTATTAGATATCTACACAGAACAAAATATCTACATTAGATATCTAGTGGATATTACATTGTACCTATGACAATATCCATCAATTAGTGGTGTAGTCAGGGGGGTCAGCTGGTGTTTCACTCTCCCCACCTAAATGTCACTTCCCACCAATGAATCTTATATTTTATTATATACAAAAACTGTGAAACTTATAAGTTTAATTTATACTTAACTCCCCTTCATCCTAACATTCTGGCAACGCCACTTTTTCATCTGTTATCCATATTTTTATACCCTCAATAATAAATAGTAAAACCAGTGAAACCTCTAAATACCGGACACCCCTGGACACTAACATTTTTTCTGCTATTTGGAGGTGTTTGCTATTCAGAGAGCTAATCATATAAAGGAAATATATCGAAATCACTAAAAAAACATTTGCTATTGGGAGGTTTCACTGTATATACTATATATATAACAATAATAGTTATGTTGGTTTTACTTCGGTTGACTCTCGAAAATAAATTTATACCCTAAAACTAAAATGTAAAGATAC
>NW_021771332.1:7751-7995 GCF_005508785.2 Acyrthosiphon pisum | reverse complement strand
GTACGGTAACGTTGTATAAACAAATTAAATTTTTTTTAACTTAATAAAAAGTTAACAAAAAGTGTGTACTAACTTTTAACTTTACTGAGTTAACCTATAGTTAAATTAACTTATAACTTTTTGTTATTGGGGCATATTAACTTAACTGAGTTAAAAAAAAAAATCATTAACTGACCCAGCATAGTCATATTTATAGTATAGTTTTTGTCGTCATATGTTAAGAAAAAGGTACAATTAGTATTTA
>NW_021771332.1:5798-7651 GCF_005508785.2 Acyrthosiphon pisum | reverse complement strand
GCTTTTAAAATTTAAATTACTCAAGATCATGGTAAAACTTCAATGCAAAACTCATAATATAAATATACCACCGCAATGAGTGTCTAAAAATGTTTTTCGGCCCGAGAAACTGTAGACTTCACCGGTCCGGTCTCTTAGCTCCGGACGGCAGAGGATCCATGATTTAGTGAAATTCCGCGGGGGGAGGTGCGTTTAGAAAAACAAGGGGGGTTTGCGATTTTATCAGGGGGTCTTATGGGTTTTCGTCAAGCCCGTCGGCCGTCATTTTCACCACTCGGTGGTGAAGACCAGCCGGACGCACGGTTTCCGATATAATGCGCATGGTGTTCGTGCGGCGACCTGTGTGATATTGTGTGTAGCCGGTGCCAATTTACATTTTTGTCATAATCCGTGCGCAGCCGCGGATCGTCATAGCTTTGTTTTGTAAACAGTTATCGGTTGTGGGCGGCAACGTGTATGACATACCAAAAATTAACCCCTACCCCTTTTCTTTGATTTAAGTATATCTCGGTCGGGTTTCAACTCAGGCGCACCGTTTTAACACCGAAAAATTTGTTTCGAGACCCTCTATATCCCAGAGTGCAAAATTCAGTTGAATCACTGTTGAATAGACACCCACAAATCAACATCCACAAATGGATTCAAAGTTGATTCAATAGGCAAATGTGACACTATTCAACATCTAATATAAGTAGATTTTGGGCCAACCGCATACCTACGTTATTGGGATGGATTATTTATATTATTATCAATTATCATACTGTAATTTAGGAACATATTTCATAGTATTTTTACACAAACTACAATAGTTACTAATTAGTACCTACCTAGCTAATACAATAAAATGAACACAAGAAAAAAACGAAAACACTTAACAAAGCTCGAGGGATTCACAGGATATGGGGTACACATATTTTATTAACTGATGATAATATTAAATAAAAATATGCTTGTATCGTTTAAACAATAAATAAAAAAAAAATAGAGTCTTAAATAACTTAATAAATAAAAATAAAATAGTATTTGAATACTGAATAGTATAAATAGTATAATAATGTGTGTATGGTATGATTTATGGTTTTCGTATTTAAACATAATTGCGTGTTAAAATAATAAGACCAAAGACAGATGATGATATATTCAAATAAAAATAGAACTTAAGCATAATCCAATAAATTGTGCCCGCCGCACATGAACAAGTGTTAATAATAATAACAGTAGTCTTTAGCTGCATCATTAGGCTAAAATATAAACAGATAATGACTGTTGTCAAAATTACAAAATGTTCATGAAGTTATATATAGATATAGTTTATCAAACACTTTTGGATGACAGTGCCAGTGTTTAAAAACAATTTGTTACGTCTGACTTCAAACAGTATATAAAAATATATAATGTAGGAATGACTCTAGTTTTTCAGTATTAAATTTAACATATATAAATTATTACTAGGAATAAGTTGAATAAATATTTACTTAATATAATATAATATGTATAATTAGTAATAAAAAATATAAAAAAAATTAAATCTGGTGGCCAGTGATAATGTTATTTGTCGTTTATTCCACATCAAAAGGTATAATATTTTTTTTGTCCATGATAATAATATATTCTAACCTTTTTATAGACATGAATCACGATTAATTGATTAGATTTTTTTATTCCCAAGGATAACTTACTGACATCACCTCGGGTGTGGATAAGAAAAAACTTTGGTTATGTGCTATGCGTGCATACGGCCGAGAATTGTAGTTTTTACCATGGCACCATAAGTCATAAGTTCATAACTACTGTAATAATGGAATATCGGACTGGACTGGACTAAACGTAGGTAAGTATATAACATGACAATA
>NW_021771332.1:4124-5748 GCF_005508785.2 Acyrthosiphon pisum | reverse complement strand
GGCGTCGGAATATCTCGTATTTATATTTCTATAAGTCTAAGTGTAACTCGGGGCCCGTTAGACTCGCTGAGAGTGGGTACAAATTTTGGAGTAAGAGTCGTTTAAATTATAAAAGTCGCGACAGTTTTAAGAAGAAAGTTTGGTTTTGTGATAAGGATTAGTGATATGGATTAGAGATAAGGCTTGTAACGAGCCTACAACTGCAATCTACTTATGGAAGTATGGAAATAAATTACGAAAAATGAATAGTAATACTTGTATTAATTTACTCTTTAAATTATTAATATTTAATCAAAAAATGGTTAAGTCCAAATAAATGAATAATATAACTGTGGGTCAGCGAGATGTGACTTTGTATTTTAGTTAAACTGTTCTTCTTGGGTCGTGTTGCTCGTCTGATGGACGCTTGTCCACCAGCTCTCCTCGATGGGTATTTGTCCCTGTCCCTTCTATTATTTCAGATGACCATACATGGTCATCTTGCGGTTTAGGCCTAGCGTGAGATCGTCGCACGCTGCACACGCCGGATGTCTAACATATATCTATTTGTGGTGTCATTTATTATAACAACACAAATCCTAGTTTGTAATATTTAGAATTATTTATATACGTAGTCATATATAGAGTGCCAAACGCCGCTCATTGTCACGCGCTATTACACTACTGTATACGTACTGTAAACGCGGTACCATTGATATTATTACTATTATTATTACGCGAGCGCTCGCTCGCGTATTATACTTATACTAGCTCTAAGTGTAACTCGGGGCCCGTTGGACTCGCTGAAAGTGGATACCGATTTTGGAGACAATGTCGTTGGAATTATAAAAGTCACGACAGTAAAGTTGTAAGACGAAAATGTAGGATTTGTGATAAGGATTAGTGATATGGATTGGAGATAAGGCTTGACGTTTTTACGGGAATGTTTAAAAGTTAGAGCATCTAGCAATCCGTCACAAACGTTGTAAATGGATAGGCTGGATACGATCTCCTGTGTTGTTAAAAAGTGTAGAGTCGATTGGTGTATTCGATTATCTAGCTATCAGTCATCAAATCACATAGATAGGCAATCGAATCGCAGACATAATGAGAAGCGTATATCACCACGTTGGTAGCGTAGGTAACTGAAGAACGGAAAATATAGTTAGACCCCCGGGCCCCCCGTGTTAGTTGTAAGTCAATACTGATTTTGTAGACACAGTCGAATTATATATGCCACACTTATATAGAAGGAGATTTTATGATAAGAATTTCTGATAAGGCCTGGCTCTATGGTGGTCTCGTTTGTAAGGCAGGAAAGTTTAAAATTCCAGTTTCAGTGCCTATAAATCTGCCATGGCTCATGAAAATCGACAATTCAATTATACCATCCCCCAGCGTATATCCGGTGCTTTTTTGTATGTATAAAAAAATTTTAATTCGAAAACCTGCATGTTAGAGTGTCTAGCAAGTCAGTCATCACCTGTCTAAGAGGAAAAAAAATTAGCAATCCGCCTGCGGCGGATAGAGTAGTATGTGTCGTTGCATGTCCGTGCTTCTTCTTATGTAAAAAGTGTAAAGTCGAAACCGTGTTGGAGTGTCTAGCAGCAAGTCAAATCGATTACCTAACTTTCAGTAGCCATCT
>NW_021771332.1:598-1495 GCF_005508785.2 Acyrthosiphon pisum | reverse complement strand
CAGACTCAGTCCCTCTGCGTTCGCCCTTGATGGCAGTCATGCATAATAGGCTATGTTAAATATATGTTCATTACAATATTTGTATTTTAAAATAATAAATATATTCTTTTAAGTATTTCAAATATACAGGGTGATTGATTAAGCGTAAAACACTCATTATCTCAAAAAGTATTCACTTTTTTCAAATTTTTTTTTTTTCAAAATTTTAGATCTATGCTGTTCTAGAATTATATAATTTTTTTATATTTTTCACCCTTATATTTATTAGGTAAACCACCATCAACTTTTGATTTTCAAATGGCAACCCATACTAAAAATTTCATAATTTAGTAAGGCTTTTTTTTTCATGAATTATCACGTTTAAATTTTCATTTTTCGTTTATCCGTTGACGAGATACAACTCCTCAAAGTTGGGGTGTTTTGAGAGGTGTTTGTGTGTAAATGCGTTATACCTAGTCAGTACTGCAGACCGCAGTAATTGGGATTTTTGTGCTCCAGCGTAAAAAATAATAAATTATTCAAATCAATTCAGTAAGTACGATAGTTAAGCCTAAGTTGTGCCCCAAAATACCCCATTATGTTGCACAGTTCTCCCCACGCTAATAGTGCCACTGGTCATGATATTATTGATATACTTATCACTTATAAAGACCAGAAGTTACAAGTAATAAATTCGATACCGAAGATATGGTGATAGATGATTATCAGTGTACCTACCTACTTCCGACAATAACTTTTATTGTTATACATACATATTATAAGTAATTGGATTATTGGACTATCACGTCTTGTCGCTAATCATATCAGCTGTTATTTGTATTGTTAATTTTGTTCTGTGCACGATTACCACGATTATCTATAATATTATCATGGTTCATAAGTATACCTATTACCAGG
>NW_021771332.1:0-548 GCF_005508785.2 Acyrthosiphon pisum | reverse complement strand
GTTTACCCTTAGTTAACAAAAAAGTCTTAGGTAAGTTTAATGATGAGTTAAATAGAAAAATAATGACTGAATTTATAGGTTTAAGATCCAAATTATATTCACATCGAGTCTTGGATACTGAAAAAGAACTTAAAAAAGCTAAAGGTGTTAAAAAAAATGTTGTGGAAAATAAAATATGTTTTAATGATTTTGAAAATTGTTTACTAACAAAAAAATCAAAATATACATATTAAACAAAAATTATTTAGATCTAAGAAACATGATAATTTTACTGCAGAACAAAACAAAAAAGCTTTAAGTGTTTATGATGATAAAAGATTTATTTTGGAAAATGGTATTGATACATTAGCTTGGGGACATTACAAAACAAATACATATAGAAATGATTTCGTAAACATCTCAATACACTACCTAATTATAAATCAAAATCAAAAAGATTAGAAAAATATTTTTAATAGAACAATTCTATTAAAAAATGTTTTAATAATTATTGTAAAAAAATATTTTAATAATTATTGCATTTCGATTTTAATTATTAATTTCATAAG
>NW_021771331.1:2968-3189 GCF_005508785.2 Acyrthosiphon pisum | reverse complement strand
AAAATTTGCGTCATTTGCGACATATCTAAAATAATTTAACTTTGGTAATCCTGTGTCACAGTTTAAATTTTAAATATTGGAATAATAAAAGTTTACTGAACTCAAAACTGTAAATCTGTTATGGTATCTTATAAGTTATAGTACATAATCGTGAACAAATAAAATGAACAATTGGGCAATTAAAAAATTATATAGATATATCATAATATAAAATAAATATT
>NW_021771331.1:0-2868 GCF_005508785.2 Acyrthosiphon pisum | reverse complement strand
CCTGATTCCACTTATTTTATTATTAATAGAAAGATTACTCATTTACCTATACACAGTCGTAAATTAAAGTGTGATAGTTCTTTATATTATCATTATTATATTCTATTTTCTAATTTATATTTTATTACTAGCTGATCCCGTGCACTTCATTACGCGTTAAATGTACAAACTGTATATGACTCAAACTTTGTTCAATGCGTTATTTAATATTCAGTGTGTGATGTTCTGTATTTATGTTAACATTTATGTTGCCCAGGATAAAAATTCTGATTCACAGCAGTACATTATCAGGTAGGAGGCGATCTACCGGCGGATCTACCGTGCTGTTTGTACGTAAGTGTATGATTTAACTCTAAAATATCAAAGTTATACCAAGTTTGTCGTTTTTACTTAATTCCACCTGCGATGGATTAATATAATCAATTAATACAAAAACCTAACCTAACCGTACTGAAATACGACGAGTAAAAAAAACCAAATTTAACCCTTTTTAAATTAGCCTATCTTCTTCCCAGTGGTCTAATCTACCCACAAACATTCATTTATATATACATATATACCAATAGCAACCAATATATAATACACTATTATTTTTTTAATAATAATATTATTTTTTATATATATAACCAATAGCAACTATTTATAAACAAATATTTCTATTGTAAATAATAATATTTTTATTTTATTTTTTTCTGGACAACCCTTATCACTTAGGGGTATGAAAAATGGATGTTGGTCGATTCTCATACCTACTGAATATGCATAAAAAATCGGTCAAGCCGTTTCGGAGGAGTATCGAGACTAACATTGTGACACGAGAATTTTATATATTAGATGTTATTACATTATTTACATTATTATGCTCGTGTAGAATATGTACAAATAATTTCGTTTTATTATAATAATATTGTCTTTGCAAGGTGGTGTAGTGGTGTACGCCGGCGGTGTCGCAAGTTTATGAAAATATTTTTAGATTACAAAAACCCAAATGTCGACTATGTCGATAATTCCCACGTCCGCTGTTCTGTCAAATTATTCTTTTACACGCAACATTTTATTTCGTATGATCTATTGACTATTATAATATTTATATTATAAAGAAACAACTCGACGTTTGACGATTGGACGGACGTCCTCTTACTAACTAATAACATTGCCGATAGTGTTTCCGTTTTCGCCCCGTGGTTACGCATCTACGTGGTTACGATATTTTAATATTGTAAAAAATAAATGCGAGAACACAGATAATGTTCTTAACTGAAAGTTTGATAATAATAATTAATAAGTCAATTCACTCAAATATCAAAACTAACAAATTTTCTTGGTTTTACAGGTGTGTAAGACCAGGCACGTATTAGGGGGCTTTATTTTCAAATCTCCAATCAGTCCAATGTACAAGAAAGTTTTAATGTATGTAGATTATTATAATTAATGAAATTAAGATCAGGGAAAATGCAATCAAATTAAATAATACATTTGTTTCAGTTTATACATAATTTTTATAGTATGATTACTAAACTATAACTACTCGATAGGAATATAGGATATTACTATATTAGGATACCATAGGTACTGGAGTCTATATTATTTCAATATTAATTAATATGAATAGTATTTTTTTTTACGATAAAGTTTTTTATAAAGGCTATGATATGTTTATTTAACATTGGTCTAGAGAATTAAGAGATAACTAACAGATTGTAAATATTATGAAATATTGGAACGAACTCGGTTTAAGGGGACTGCTCGTAACCGGTTTTTTTTGCTCAAGTCATAAACATTGTTCACTGGAAAAAATCTCACGCCTCCATGATCCGATTTCGATAATTTTTCTTTTTGAAAGTTAAACATTTATTACAGGGCACATTGAACTTGGATTTTTAGATTTTATGATTTTTTTTTTTTGTTTTAAGCAACGTAATTAAAAATCAAATGTGCCCCGTAGAAAATTATACGCTTTCTATTACATTATATTTTTATCAGTGTTATCACTTTAAAATATTAACGTTAATATTTTTAAGTTAAGGTGCTATTGTTAAATTTTTGATTTAGGCTTATAAATGACTGCATATTGATACGATGTATTTTAGAATTGGTTTAGTATAGGATTATGAATAATGTACATAGTTTTCAATTGGCATGAGCCTAGATGGTTCTGATTTATGAACTATAAATAAAACGATAATCGTTTTATTTTTTTATACTCTATTAGTTGTTATGCATATAAAAAAAATAATATATTTTTCAACAGATAGAGCTATTTAAATCATTGCTAAAGGTTGTTTTATAAATTAATTCATAAATGCTATTATACACTATTTATAATAATAATTATTGTTAAAAATAGTTACATTTAAATAAAAATGTCTTAAAAAATGTACCAAACTAATAAAAAAACGTAAGACAATGTTTATCGTATGCATATGAATGTCTATTTTATTAATGCTTTAAATGTCCAGTGGAAATGTGATGCTTAATAAGGTTGAAAATCGACCGTACAATTTGTCCGAACTCAGGTGACCTCATTTATTAGGTGAGTAATCGCTAATATATGTTTAGGTTGATAATTTGAGCAATTTTTTTAAACGGCCGTAACTTTGTTATGGTCCCATAAATTATCATACAGTCTTAAAATAGGGTCATATGATACCTTTACTCTGATTCACTGATTGCTTAGACCGTGATGGGTGATGATCACTACACAGTGTACAGAGTAACAGCCTATACATATAATATACATGCATTAATACATAATATTATACATGTACATAGTGAATAAATGAACATTCGAATCTAACTTTTATGGAAATACTGTATAGAATATAAACACTATAGTCTATAATTTAGTTTTGGGTTGGAAAAAATTAA
>NW_021771330.1:6663-6875 GCF_005508785.2 Acyrthosiphon pisum | reverse complement strand
AACTATATTATTCTGATTAATTTGTATTTGATTTAAAAAACAATCAGCCGATCCTCCCCAAATTAATAAACCATATTGAAGTATGGATTGGTACAAGGCAAAATAAACTACACGCATTGTGTGTTTTGGTACCAGATCTTTTAATTTATAGAATTTATAGGTTACCTGACGTAACTTTCCTACCAAATTATGAATGTGAAGATTCCAGCGTA